>NC_061517.1:4102500-4402500 GCF_022379125.1 Scophthalmus maximus | reverse complement strand
TTATTTATTCATCTTTTTGTGAAATGATGAATGTGTCCAAGCAATTGAGATTAAAATCGCTATTTATATTCATATCGTTAAAGGGCTTCAAGGCTAATCCATCATAAACACTGATGCTGCAACCAATCAATGACAATATGTCAATATAGAGTATATTAAGCAACACAATAACAACAACAGTGTTGAGTCACATATAGGAGAGTTTAGTTACGTACCAGTTTCAGGCCACTGTGCCTCATTGAAGACACGTTTTTTCTTATTTTTAAAACAATCGCTAAACTAAAACTGCTGGTGCAATCTATGAGGAACAATAAGGACTGCAGTGTCCTCCTATTGTGTCTTCCTTTGTTTTTTCAGTTTGGTTTCTAAATATAACTAAGACACACTGTCGCTGGCATCTCACATGGGAATTCACGCGCTCATTCAGTATGCACAGCCTATACTGCACTAACTCTATTCAAAGGCATCAAAATCCAGAAAATCGTATGTAACGACAACCTAAATTCTTCCACTCATCACATGTTTTCTCCTACTGTGAAATCCCTCCGGCCTCTGTATAATCCTTTACTGTTTTTCGGTGCATTAAGACTTGGCAGCTCAGATGTAAGTCTCTCTTTGCATCTCTGTGTGTCAGTCTCCACCTCATTTCTAATGGATGTTCCGAGAGTCGAACACGCGTCAATAATTTATCCAGTATTCATATGGAGTTTCATGCTTGAATTAAACAGAGACTGTTAACATGTTGGCCTGATTCTGCTGATTCTGCAGCTTCGAAAGTATATTTAATAAAAAAGAAACTCTTGACTTGTGAAATCTTTTCGCAAGTGAAAAGTAAGACGCACGGTCTCTGAGCTCAAGAAAGAAAAACGCTACATTGGCCTCGTGTTTGAAATTCGTGCAAACAGACGGTGTTTTCGCTCTGTTGTGTGGTAATAGACTGTCGAGAGAGCCGAGCTATCGGGAAACCGAGGGAGGCAAAGGCCCAGACCTTTATGCTTTTCTTGGCTCTGTGCGTTTGCTCGTCTCCGCTCACGTCCCTGTCGTGTAAATGTTCGAAGCACGTGCGCTGTTTGGTGTTTATTTCCTGGGTTTTGCCGGTATCTGAACATGCGTTTCGACATGGGCAGTTGGTGCTCCGAGGTCTTGTTTGTACAGTGCTATTTAATATTCTTGTGTGTATGGCTGCCGCATAGAGTAAGCACATGTGGCAGATGCACAGCAAAGCATGCACACAGGGGGACATCCGTCACTAGTAGCAGATATAACCATCATCATTTCTTATTCATTGGAGCGCTGCATGAGTCCCTCGGCTACAGGGTAGGGGCCACACAGCTAAATGCACACCATGTCCTTCCTTATTAAAAGATGAACGAGTAGAAGACGTCATCAGTAAATTGCACGGCTTCAGCAAAACAAAAATTCTTTAACATCAGCCGCTCAGGACGCTCTCCTCGCCGCGTGAAGGTCACATCGTTGCAAATATTATCATTTCCGTAAAAAAACTTTCATCTCCCTCTAATGGCTTCAGTCTCGCACTACGCACCCAACCCTCACACCCACCTCCCCTCTTCTGCTCTGCGTTTACATCAAAGCAAGGAGGAAAGCCTTTGAGAGCCAATCATATTAATGTCCAGTCAGACTCTCGACTCTACTGGACTGGACTGGAGGGAGGGGGAACCGGAGGCCGAAACCCCAGCTGAGCTTCCAGAGGCCAGCTGGTCCCAGGCCAAACCACACTGTGTTGTGACACACTGAACCACACAAACAGAGTGTGTCA
Organism: Scophthalmus maximus; assembly: GCF_022379125.1. Classification (NCBI taxonomy): domain Eukaryota; kingdom Metazoa; phylum Chordata; class Actinopteri; order Pleuronectiformes; family Scophthalmidae; genus Scophthalmus; species Scophthalmus maximus. Next base: position 4,400,723 of record NC_061517.1, on the reverse strand, counting down.
GAGTGACACTGATAGACTGAGCTCTGATGGAGTCTGCTAATGACTAATGCTAGTAAGAATTGGAGAGAGTGAAAATGAAAGTGGCATAGAAGGCCCTGTTCAAACCTGGTATTAACATCAGTCCCGATTGATTCTATCACAAGTGCAAAGCTCTAAGTAGGTGTGTGAACACACCCAAGATGCACACATTGGTGATCTGATCACTCAGAATCACATTCGGAGCTGGTCTGGGACACATGGCTGCATCACACTATTGACGTTGGTTAACCCTAAGCCGCCACATATTGATTTTCCAATTTCTTTCATAAACTAAGTTTTTACCACGTTTTGCGTTGCACTGCTGGCAGTCGAGTCGCGCAGCAATCTGCATCAATGTTTCAAAACAACTACGTTTTTGCCCGTCCAGACTACATCACCGCATCCCCGGAGGTTTTAAACTAAAATGGGGGCGGGCAGCGTTTTCCGGCTTGAAAACTCCAGAGTAGTGTGGACGGCAGACGTGAACGAAAGGCATTTTTAAATGAAAACACGGTAATGTGGATGTAGCTCGAATACCAGGTCTGAACAGGACCAAAGGGGTCAAAGGTTAATTGTTGCCCACTTACATAGTTTCATCCTCATTGCCTTGTTATGCCCAATCCTTCTATTAACATGTCTTCTTCCATCTTGTTGCCCTTAAGCACTATTTATTTCATTGCTTTGATTTCAGCCTTTACTCATTACTACGTGGCTCTCCCAGTATATACACTCAACTGAGTCATTTCCACTCGTGCTATCGGCAGTCACGCACATACATCATCTACACATGCCTGGCCATATGTAACACACTGCGACGTGAGAGGAGGAGCTACTGTACAGGGTCACTACTGTCCAACGGCTAAAGCTAATTCGCGCCTGCCTGACTGACCTGAGCCATTAACCCTCCATTTGTCATGTTAAACTCACGGTGGCCAATGGACTGGGAGAGAGTGGGGTTTGCAGGGAGAGGCTGATTTGTGATGACACATCTTCTGTTGCAGCTTCAGAAAGGAATGTAATCCACAAACACACACACACACACACTGCACTTTATGGCATCGTCAAGCAGACGAGGCGTTCAAGCTAATGGACTTCAAAGGGCCTCGGAGGGGCAGGAGGGGGGCAGGGGGTCAGGAGCCTTGAAGGCGGGGAGGGAAAACAACACAGATGTGAAGCACAAGCTTTGTCTAATGTCTGGGGGAAAGATTTGGATGATGTAAGGTAAATCAAAAAGGCTGTGAATTTGGAAATTGAAGTAGATAACTGCTTTTAGAACAAATGGACTTAACTGGACTGTGATGTAGCACGTTTTAATAGGGCAGCCTTAATAAACAAGTAAATAATGGCTTTATTAATGTGTCGTTTACTATTATTGTCACTATCACGTGCGGCATTCGTAAAAATCAATGTAGGACTTTTTTTAATTATCTGTGGTAAGATGTGCATACGGCTCAGCCTCAGACTGACAGGTACAGTACTGACAGTTGCGCAGCGACAGGCAGACACATGTAATGATGTGTGAAAGACGTAATCCATGAGGAATTAGTTTGAATACAGCTCAGCCTGACCCTCTGTATCACACTAGAGGGAATACTGGCTCCCCCCGGGAGGCCTCAAGTGCCAGTTAATGTTACCGTTCGAAGACTGGATGAAGTCACTGTGCTGGTGTGTCTCGGTGTAGTGTGTGTAGAGCATGTCGGGACAGTCTGGAGCGCAGGCAGACTTACCATGTGGTAGTTGATGATCTCCTGGAGGCTTTCCCCGCACTTTTCCAGGAACTCCTGCACAGAAAAATAGCACAAAAACATTATGATATTACTGTAAATTAATAGTCTAGTATTTGCAGCTGCACTTGCAATAAATGGAGGAAGTCAAAGCTGTCACAAAGTAAAACAAAACTTTATTTGAATTCCAAATTGGAAGAAAATGAAAAGCCCTGCAAGGTTAAAATAAAGTCGAGGCTAGTTAAAGTCACTGAAGTGTACTTTCGAGCTCAAGAGGATTTGTTTCCCTTGAACCTTGTACGGGAAAAGGAACTGTAATTGCAGGGCTGATTCTGATCTTTTTTTCTTTTCTTTTTTTTTACAATGGAAATTACAAATATGAAGAAGACTTTAATAAGAAACTCACAATTAGTCATACGACTCAAGCCAAGAAGGCTTTTAATAGTACTTAATGACTGCAGCAATGAAAATAGTCCGAGACGCTGGTGCTGTGCCTCTGAGCCAGAAGTAAGTTTCCAGACCTGATCTGATCCTCACTTACTAATGTGTTAGTAATCAGGTTTAGTCACACACACACAAACACACACACTCATAGAGTACAGAGCTGTTGAGGCTCACAACCATAGCGGAGGAAAGTCAACTAAAGGCAATAAAGCCACAATAAAGAGGACAATGGATCAAACGGTGACCAGATGAAACGACTTGGACACATTCCATGCTCATTGGAAACTCACCGAGATCATCTCATCCTTCTTGCACTGCTGCGACAGATCCCGGATGCCGTTGACAAAGAGTTTGTTGGCGCTCACGTACGCCTTCCCCGCTTCAATCATCCCACTGCATAGCTTCACCAGCTGTGGAGAAAAGAAGAAAGACACGGACAATTTGTAGGGGATGAATGAAGGTACCGCAGCATATTGTACATTTCATCGGACATATATTGATGTCAGCAGGCCCGTAGTTACCACTGAGGACAACGTCAATCATACCTGGAGCGCATGAGTGGACAGTTCATTGCGAAATTGAGCTATTGTGCATTTTGTCAATGTGATAGATGGAAATGTGAAGACACCAACATGTAAACACCAATCAGGCACAACATTAAAACAGGTCGATTTATTGTTCTGACTTATTGGTGAAACAATGTGATGAAAGAAAAAACTTAAATCACCGGGAGGGTAATGGTGTGTTAACACCAAACGTGAAGCAAATTTTCGCGTTGCGTTACTCACTCAAATTCGGCCGCAGGATCATTTGTGTTTACTTGCGTGGGTAAAAACACAACTGGCGAACGACAGTAATGTCGGGAGGATAACAACTCTAATTGGCTTTCGCGGTTTTGCGACAGTTGAATATTTCGCTCAAGCTCAAATATTTCAGTTCAAGCGAGTGATGCATTGTCTTATTATTTAATCTCAGCACGCAAAATGTTTTCTTTGAACTTGGTATGAACCCACCAGAAGTCTAATATCCTGGCAACTGCCCTGAATGTTGACTGTGATCATGTCGTCTCTTTATATTCACAGACTGCTATTTCCCCAAGGCTCGGTGAAAAGCTTGGTGAAAGGCCTTGGTGAAATAGGAATCAACTCAGCCACAGCACTCAAGTTTTTGTTGCCACATCAAAATCTCCCATCTGGCCGAGGATCCAAGTCATGCAGACGCATGTTTGTTGTCGTCTAGTTACCACGTGAGGTGACATATGCTAGTGGGCACATTGTCCATGTGTTAGCCATCCCGGCGAACAAACCGTGCCCCATGCCGGCGAACAAACACGTAAGTTACATTATTAATGTCATCCAGGGCTGGACTGACAACAGAGACTGATAATTCAGCAGGAATGTTTGGTGTTTGAAGCAACCACATACTGTAACGTATTAAAGGGAGCACGCTACTTACCCTTATCTGCGACCGTCAGCAAAAAATTGTGCGATATCTGCCTTTAAGTCTGGTTTGTTTGGCTTCTATTTTCATGAGAGGAGAATTAATTGCTTCTTTATTTTTTTTCACCCTCTGTTCTGTCGCCAAACTGTCTGTTTTTCAGCACCATCTGCTACCCAGACATACTGTAAAGACTGAACTGCCCTGCTCTTACACTACGTACTGGACGAGCTAAACCCCCCAAATTTTGAACAGATGATGACGCTAGACGAAAAGCCCCTTCACCAAAGTGATCTCAAACGTGAACCCCCGTGTTGGTGCTGGTGGAAAGGTCCGGTGACCATGGATACACACATGTAACATATGAAAGCTTAAGGGATATTTTAGCCATAATTTTTTTGCCTGGAGCAACACCGCTGACGCTGCCATAAATGACCGTTTTAAGGGAGTGATGTCGACCAAGAGCTGAAGCACAAGAAAACAGAACAATGTAGAGTTACACAACAATGAGGTTTCAGTGGTGACGAACAGAGCGTTGGAATCAAGATCAATCCATTGAAATGTGGTGCTAAATAGTTTCTTCTTCCCCCTTCCCATGATCTAATTTTGAACTGCACAACTGGATTATATTAAAATGAAATCATTCATGCAGAGTGCAGAAAAAGGATTAGGCGATGCCACAACTGCAGACGCTGCTGGTGAGTAAAAGTTGTTAAATTGCCGTCTCTCCGATGTTTTGAAGACACAGGCTTCATGAAGAAACTGGAGGAGAACTGCATGATAATAAATGTTGACTATTGCATTAAAAAGTGGAAAGGATCCCTTTCGGTGAGAATGTAACTTTATTGGGAGTTTCCACCACTGATGGCAGGAAAAGAACCGCCTGTCTGACTAATCCTGGCTCTCGCTGCCACGTACTGTAGTTCAGAGTCAAAAGATGGACAGATGGAGCTGTGACTTGTGCATTACAGGCAGAGCATCTGGCTGCCTCATTACAGGGCAACCGGATGCTGAGAGGCAGCGTGGTGCAGTCTAATGTTTTCAGCGAATCCCATCTTACACTGCTGCCACATCACGTCTGAACAAACCTGAGCTGGACTGAGCGACATTACACTGCCCATTACGTGAAGTGTGGACTAAAATCATGCTGAGAGAGCGAGCAGCTGAGTGTAACGGACAAGCTGTGTCTGATGCAGTGGATAGAGTCTCTGCAAGGAGAATTGCTTCGGGCAAGGAGGCCGAAACTACTGCAACATGCAACATGTGGTACACACCACATTTATATCCAGAAGCAAATCTCAACAGATTTTCCAGAGCATTAGCAAAAAGATATTCAAAGATAAGTGAAGTCAAATAATATTGGGCGCATCAAAAATCCCCAGCTGGTGGCTCCTGTCCTCCAGCCGGGCGCTGTGAAATCACCGCAGAAGAGGGCGTAACATGATGATGCAACTAAAGCGGCATGAGTCAAATCTCAAACAGTAGAAGAACACGGAGAAAACATGATCGAAATGTGGCGTTTGTGTTTGATTCCTGTATTAATTTGAGGAACGTTACAGCCTCCTCATCACTTCTGCTTCTGTTTTTAATCTCGTGAGTCAAACACAGATCACAATCTTCATGTGTGTCACGATTTATTTACTGTTGCATTTTTGAATAAAAAATCTTTTCCACCTCAGCCAGACGTTTTTTGGATTTTGACTTTTTGTAATTTCTGGCATTTTTTAATGTGCAAATCGAAAAAATACTAAAGGAAACAGGTGAACAGAAATGCACCTTCTGTTTAGGGCCTCGCGAGGAGAAGTGTAACATGCTTATTGAGCAATGTGCCAATCATTTTCTGTCCTTTTACGTAGTGTTGATTAGATTTGCCTCTTAACTGACACAGCACAGAAACATTCTGCCTCTGGACCAGATGATGAACCTGACAGATAAATTGCGTCTTGTAGTGACAACAGCAAACGTCTTACCTTGTCGAGCTTTGCCTCGATCTCCACGACCTCAGTCTCCACCTCATCGATATTTGCCCTGAAAGACAAAAGCAAGAGAAGCTCTTAGTTCACAGATTTCCATTAAGGTCGCTCCAATTTCTTGGAAAACAGACGTTCTCGACACTCCATAAAACTGTGAATGACAGGCAGAGTTTTGCGAAGCCAGAACATGTTTGTGCATCAACATGCAGGAGTTTGGTATGGTTTCTTCTTTAAGTGGCTGAGACGCCGCCCTGGGAGAAGTTCAGCGCTGTCAAAACAAAGTGACAGACGAGGTCTCCACTCAGCGGGGGGAACACGGCAGTCTGGCTCGTTCCGCAGCCCCCAAGAATCCACCTACCCACTGACTGTCAGCGGCACCACCACACCCAGCTGCATCTGGAGCCCCAACCTCCGAGAGAGGTGTGATTTACACCCACAGCTGGATGATGTCGCTCAGTAGCTTCTCCATGAGTCGACGTCATGGAGGCAGCATGTGGATCATCAACTCTGCCTTGACGTGTTAGTTGGCCTGTGAACATTTTACCGACACGTTCTGTATCAACATATTTGCAACTTGCCAAATACGTAAATCAGAAAATGTTCCCTCGTGCGATCGTACAAGCAAATGTTATCCAGTCGCAATTACAGTACGCTTTCTGTTGCAGTTTGGTTGTATGTAATTAAGAATTTTTCTTGGGGGGATTCTGGCAGCTTTCTCTGACATGCAGCGAAAGCTCGTTTTTCAATTTCAATATCAAGGAGACGGTAAAACAAATCACAGCTCTACACACACACACACACACACACACACACACACACACACACACACACACACACACACACACACACACACACACACACACACACACACACACACACACACACACACACACACACACACACACACACACACACACAAACACACACACACACACACACACACACACACACACACACACACACACACACACACAGGAGCCCTGTGATGAGAGTATCTGTGGCATATATCGGTCATGCCTGGCAGGATATAAAACTTGGATCTCTGTCTCATCTCTTTCTCTCTGGCCTCGGGCGGATTGGCCCGCTTGGCCTGGGCTGCAGAGAGCTCGGGGGAACGAAGGATGGCACATGCTCTCACGCTCCTCTCCGCCTCCCGACCATCTCCTCGTATATGGAATTAAAGAAGCGGAGGGGGGAAAAAATTCCCCAGAGAGGAAATAGCTGTCAAAAGTTCCAACTCGCGCAGAGTCGAAACATATGTTACCTAAATAATCAACACCGTATTATTCCACGTGTGGACATGTGTTATTGTGACCTCAGCTGATCTCCTACCCAAAACAGCCTGCAGCCGAACGACCACACCCAGGGATAATCCTGCAGTGAGCAAGGCTGTTTTCACTGCTGATGTCATTTTATGAATCTGCCCTGTTTTTAATGTGATAATGCAGAGGGGCTTAGTGGGCTCTCGCTTTTCAGGAGGCCCGGGTCACCCGCGCCTTTCCAGCAGGAGTCGGGCTGATTTCGAAACATTCTTTTTTTGTTTCATTTGTGTGTTGCCCAACACAGTTTACAAGTGGGTGGCCCATTCTCATTGGCTACAAGCCAGAGGTTTTCAGAACCAACTCAGCATTATCTGCAGCTCCTTTGATGTGATGAAAGGTGATGAAGGTTCTGCTCAACCTATTGTAAAACTTAAAACAAATTACACATTTAAATATATACTTATTTTGTTTCCTTGGCCATTTATTGAATAAACCATAGTAGAAAGTTAATTTCACTTTATTTTAGATGTCATAGCTCATGAACACAATGGCTCTCGACAGCTGACTTTACAAAAAAGAAAAAAGAATTTAGCGAGGTGGAGGTAGAAAATTTCATGTCACAAGATTCATATGAGGGGTCACGAGATGGTTCACAAGACGAGAAGGAAGATGACAAAACAACACACAACGTCTGATAATGTGAGAACCTCAGTCTTTGGTTAAACTGTTTACAGACTAACCGTTACAAATGGGCACCAGTAGGCCTTCAACAGTTGTTATTTTTATATTTCTGGTTGATCTGCAGTTTATTCTTTTAATTAGTAAATGAAATAGTGGAAAAAAACAGCCAACAAGACAAAACGATATAACGCAGAGGACACAAAACACAAAATCATCACATTTGAAAAACTGGAGCCAGGGAGCCACAAATTATTGAAATCATTAATAAAAATAGTCAGTATCAGTATCTTGCAGTGAAGGCCGGGGATTTGGCGCTGGCTTCTCCAGCACAGCACTGATCCTAATGCAAACGGAACCAGTGTGGATCAACGTGGTGACCAACGGCCCAGCTAGAAGATCCAGATGTGCAGACTCTGGCTCGTGGGACAGCTGCTCCCGCCGATGAACCCCACCCAGCCCCAGGCTGTAACCCCCCCAACCCACTACCCTGTCTCACTGCACACGCCTCCCATAATGGATGCACAGAGAGCACCCCCCCCCCCCGTAGTCAGGGCAACCATCTCCTAAGTGGGCCGCAGAGGTCCCCGATGTGCTCGTGAGTTGACCCTTATTCACACCACAGGGGGACGGAGAAGCTGAGTGGATAATGACACACGAGTCACAAGAAGGCGTCTGTGACAGGAGATGACCGTCGCTGCCTCATCAAAAGCTCGTCAGGAGACTGTTAAACAGCAGCGCGTCGTCCACACGTGCTTCACATTGTCAATAAACATTCTCTCCTCAACGGTCGCCATCGTGATGAGTTTAGAACTCGCCTGGGCAGGTTGAGAGGAACATGTTTGTGTGCAGGGTCGGTCTGGGATCATTTATCTGACATGGAACAGTGCAGTTAAACGCTGGTGTAAAAAAAATCATTATACACAAGGACATTGTGCTGAGCAAGCGGCAGGGCCGCTGGTTTCTGGGCTGCTGACGGGGCGACCAGACCGACGGCTGAGGTGCCGTTCACCAAGTTTCGGAACAGCTCTGTTTTCTCTCTGGTCCGCGAGGCGACTCTCGTCTTGACTTCATTCACACGACGCTGAAACAAGTTATTTTTTAAATGATGAAATGTAAAATAACCCATTTGTCCATGCTGGTATTGTTGTGTGGTGTGTTTGAACTATGACTTTTACAGGTTCTACAAGCATCAGTGGGAAAAAAAGAAAAGTATTCATACAAAAATTTAACCTGCAATGACCACATGGGGTAATTATCTGCAACAAGGAGGTTATGTTTTCATCCATGTCTGTTTCTTTGACGACCAAACCGATTTCCACCAAACACACAATTTGAAAGGACCCAGATTTGATTGAATGCTTTTAAAACACCATCCCCTAAAAATTCATCATATATTCTCAAGCTCATTATATATGTGTGGAAGATTAATCTCTGACGGTTTAAGTAGAAGTTTAAGTGTGAAACAGAAAGAACTCGGTGAGCAAGTCTTGGCTGCTGTAAGTGTGTGTGTGTGTGTGTGTGTGTGTGTGTGTGTGAGCTGGACGGCTGACAGAGATGCAGCTGGGCCCAGATAGGGGTGTCTGGGTTGTGTTTCGGGAGGGTGAGTCAAGGAGGCAGAAGGTCCTGGTGGTCTCGGTGGAGAGCGAGCAGGTGGGAGGCTGAGGACAGAGCCAACGCTGGGTCCAGGTAGTGACCCCCGACGTGCGTCCACCAGCTGCGGCCTCGGCAGCTAAACCCACAGACAGTGGCCAGCTGGGGAGAGAGCGAATTGGCCAGCGAGTGATGCAGCGGTGTCGGCGCGCTCTGGTCTCGGTGGTGCCAGCGTACAAACGACCACAGCTGTTGAGCAGGCTGGACGCGAGCTTCGAGTGATCCTCGGTAATCAGCCGACTGTTTGATATCAATCTGCCCGTTTGCTCGTTTCCTGCACTTCCCCCGAATCTCTTAATCTCATCTTAATTCAAAACTGTCCACAGACCATTTCATCAATGTGGAGAATGTTGGAGGTCGGGTGGGCTGGAGGAGGGGGGAAGCAAAGGGGGTTGGAGACGGGGTGGCCCAGTCTGTCTGAGGGGCGCCATTGTGACAAAGCACCTTCTTGTCTGGGGGAAAAAAAGAAGGCATTTTGTCATAATATTGATCGCTTTAGTGTCCTAATTGGGGCTGGACCGCACGGTTGAATGACTGAATGGAGGCTGGGGGTGGGTGGGTGGGATCCCCGAGCATATTCTATTCAGCTATGCCGAGTAGCAGCTCGGGTTATTCTTAGCTGCACGGCCCTGCCCAGCTCTCTCCATCCTCCTCCTCCTCCTCCCCCGGGCCACTATGTGCACTAATGCAGGGTCAAGGGGGCCTCCCTGGCTATGCAATGTTAAATATACCCAGTGCAATTTCACAAAAGGACTAACTTAGTCTCTCTGAAATGACTAGTAACCAGCTCCCCCGAACTGACCTGTCAAGCTTTGGCTTCCTCCACATGCTTAAACTGAGAACATCCTAAAAACAGATGCGTAAGTTTAAACCCTTGAATATTCACCCGTTCTCTTTCGGACGCAGACATCAGTGACTTTAGGAGAATCTCATCCCTAATTGGCTTTCACCACATCGTGTCGTGTGAATGCATTTCCAATGCAAAAAACATCAGAATTGATCTACTATAATTTTTTGCTTGACGCACATCATGAACCGACTCTATTAGTTTTGGGGGGTGAAGAAAAAATCTGGATCCTGAGTTTAGACCAGTGTAAGCAGCTGTGTCCTGCTCTAAATTGGATTTGATGTCCATCTTCACCACCCCTGACATATCAAGAGCTCTGATGTTGATCCATCAGTGCGATGATGCAGATTATTAAATAACTAACGTTATTTGCATTCTTCAGCAACAAACCAGCAGTCTGGAATCTGATTAATCAACATTATTTATAACTTTTCCCCCCCAATATATTTCGGAAAATAATTGTTACGCAATAAAAAGTCCAGGTCATGGAAAACTTGGACGGCTGATCTCTGAGCCGCGCAGACGGAGAACTCGTCTAATTTAGTGCTACTGTGTAATTAGTGGTCGATGTTTGTCAGACTGCTATTAAAATAACGTCTCTCATTTTCTTCCCGCTCCGTCAGACCTTCACACTTTACGTTCTGTCACAAAACTCGTCCGAAATTTGCTCAAATGTAACCACAAGGTGACGGTAAGCGGCACGTCAATGTAGAAGCCTACTCTTCTTTCTCTCTCTGCCATTTTAAGGACAAATCTGCGTCTGTAATCATTTAACCTGCATTTTACAGTAGATTCGTATTTCCGTTGCCTCTGACAGTGGCAGGTTTTAGAAAATGGCAAAAAAAAAGCGAAAGAAGAGAGGTGCCTTCAACGTTGACGTTATAAAGATTGTGTGATGATTGGTTTTTGAAACCAATATATTCATGCTTGATGTTCACTTTAGTCTGCAACGAAAGTGATCCCCAACCCTGACCAGTCTGGAGTTAAACGCAGCATCAAAATGAGTTTCAGATCATAAAAAAGTTCACGGAATGTTACGATGATTTCCTTCCATCTTTAGAAATCCAGAAGAAACTTGAACCAATGAAGGACCTGTGCTGTCGGCCTCAGACATACCTCACAGAATGCTTGACAGGCCATACCATACCAGGCCTATCCTTAAAGTAAATAGCCAATGCCGCATGCCCTGACTTTGACCTTATGACCTCCAAAAGAGCCTCAGTGCTCTTCCAGTTGGCATCACATTTTACATCATCATCCTGATAATTTCAGATTTACGATGCCCCGTAATGTGTGGTAACCCAGTCCTAATGCGTTTAAGGTGCAGAGTGAGTTCAAATGTCTCCGGTAATTCCCTCCCCAACATGTGTTCAAAGCTCCGACTATTGTTCATAAGCCGAGGCTTTTATTTCCACTTGAAGGCTTAGACGTGTCCCTCATACTTAAACTGGCCTGCGCTCTGTTCTGACAGGCGACAGCTCTGCTCTGCACAATAAATACTGCTCACATTTCTGCACCAGAATATGCTGAACCCTCTTCAACAACAACACACACACACACACACACACGCACACACACACACGCACATCTGCAGTAATGGCTTCACAGTGAAGTGACATGTCTGCTGCAACAATAATTACTCATATTGGCCACGATTGTAACGTTCTGCAGGCCTGAGCATCAAGCCAGCGGTGAACACATAGATTTAGTAGCCTGGATACCATCAGTCATAGGACAGGTGCTCAAAACAGTTCTGTTAGTGTGTGTGTGTGTGTGTGTGTGTGTGTGTTTGTGTGTGTGTGTGTGTATTAGGGGTGTAACAATTCAGCAATATGAATGAGGAATGGGTTTTTAACGTATAATGCTGCGTTCACATCAAATGCATAGTGTTACTCCCGCTAGTTTGGCGACCGGATCATTTAGATTAACTTGCAGGGGTAAACACAACCTAAGAATATCCGCCCGTTCTCTGTCGGATACGGACGTCAGTGACGTCGGGAGGATCACAACATTGATTGGCTTTCGCGACGTCTCGTCGTGCGAATATTTCGCCTTAGTTCAAATAGTTCCACTCGAGCGAGTAAATTGAATTCTCATTGCGTCACAGTCTTTGCGTTATTCACGTCTATTCGTGTCTTTGCATTGACTTTGTATGTGAAAGGTAGACAAAAGCCTGGCCATACAGTATGTAAGCTGGAACCAGTTAAATTCCATATTACAGATAATCATACAAAACCAAGATATAACTATTAATTGCAGCCCCCTATTTCACATGCAGTAGAAAGTATATCTGCTTTCACCTGCAAAAACTGCGTCATCAGCGTAGAAAATGAAACAAAATTCGTTCACGATTTGATAAAACAAAACAAAAAACCGTTTGCACTTCTTTGAATGCTTCAGCCTGTGCCCGACGTTGTGCCATTAAAATCTGCCAGGATGAAAGGCAAACCTCTCGCTGCCCTGAGGAACTCCAAGTGGAACAGTGACTAGTTCAACAGTGACTGGCCACCTGACCGAGCTTGTCCTCCTGGAAAAGCCACAAAAAAAAGCTGAGTCTATTTTCTCAGAGGAGCATGTGTGTGCTGTATCCTCTGTCTTCACAACGAGAGGCCTCATAAAACTGCTGACGAGGAGAGAAGGTAATTCTAGCCAAAAGCAGGACAGAAAAACACCCGACAGAACCACATTTGTATGAGATTCAGACGAGTCTTAATCTACCGCTTAAGTAAAAAATAGAATAATCCAACAGTGTGAAATGAACTCTATTGGGCTAATTCTGCACAGTTTTGTTGTTGCATCCAAAGACAAGTCTTGGAAATGCTAATTAGATTAGACAGGGTGTCTAAAAATAGCTGCCCGTGTTCTTCATTTTCTTTTCACCAACATTTCAGTCTCCACTTTAGGTTCAGTTTAGAGGAAGCTCTCCCCAGACAGTATTTGAATCACGGATGTATTAAAAGTGTTGTATGCGGCGCTGAGACTCGGCCTTGCTGCCAATTTCTTCCAATGGCCACTTGCGGCTGTGCGAAGAAAAAAAAATATCCACAAATAAACATTTTCCCCACCCATATAAATGAGATGTCTATAAAACTGCTGACAGGACCTGAAATTCCACATGAGGTTGTTCATTACTCTTTCTATTATGGTTTATTTTATTTTTTAATCCGTGGAGGTTTTTCATTGTAAAGCGTTCACAGAGGCTTGAAATGTTAAGTTTTATTTTCATCACAAGGTAAAGTCAATGGGCTGAGCAGGTAAACAGAGATGGAACCTGGGGGGGAACAATAATCTAAGGGCAAAAAAAATGGTTTTCCAAAGGGATTATCAAGTGGTTGACCTCTCAGTTAATTTTCGATTTCCAAGAGGCGTTACCAACGGACGCAGACCAAAATGCCTACGGATGCAATTGGACAGACCTACAACCACTGAGAGCAACAAATCACGTGACGTCTGTTGAGCGGCGCGATAATGTCAACAGACCAGAGAAGAGAGGAGATGTCTGTGACGACGATTCCACAATGTCTGTGAACCAGTGTTGCCGTTTTTGTGGGAGAAATGTGAAAATAACGGGTACTTTTAGTCAAATGCTCGTTCAGCAGCGGCAGCCATCTTGGTTGTTTACAAAGGTCACTTCTCTCTGCGTCGTGGTATAAACCCCGCCCGTTATCAGATGATTGGTTGTGATTGGACCGGCAAGATTTCTGCCTGGGGGAAATCATTTTCCAATGGAGGGGATCCAGACGTAGTCTGGCAGAGCTAACTGAATGAGCTCCCAGAAATCGTCTGGCTCCCTGGCTTCCATCTTCCGGCATTCAGCTCTGTGAAAGACTGTAGTCAGCAAGGTGTCAGTCTCCCAAACCAAAAAAGCATGATTCTGAGAATTAGAAAAGGTACATGTGCTGCTGTGAGGAATCCCCCAAAGCCATGAGCTGGGATAGGATCTCAGAAACTTAGAGTATCTGCATGTGGAGCCTGCTGAGCTTAACCGTAACAGGCCTGAATCAGAACATCCATCATCCTGAGAGCTGTCTGGACTGGAAACAATGGGATGGAAAAATATAAAAAGGAGAGTGAAAGAAGAGGGGAAAGGTAAAGGAGTCTGGCTGCAGAGACAGGGAGGGGGTGGGGGTTGAGTCTGTTTAATATATTCCTATCTCCTGAGTGCACACAACCTCTCCAAAATCAACACCCCTCATGTTTTGTTTTAACTGACAAAGATATCTAGGCTGGCGACAGGTTGAGCTCTCCACCTCAGATGACCGGTCTGCCTGCTGTGGGTGAACTTTTGCCTCTCTGCTCCCTACACCTCCTCCTCCTCCACCTTCCCTGCCACACCCCTGCAAACGCTCCGTCCGAAAAGCTCATGGGTTGGACACGTGCTGCTTTCTCTCCACGCCGAAGACCACAGCGGTCTATAAATCCTGAGGGAATAAAAAAACCAGAGAGGCACGACGTTCCTCCACAGAAATCAGCCAAAAACACGGGAAACACCAGCGTCAGAAACACATTTGGTGTTCATCTTATTCAGAGAAGCCACAAACAGAAGCAACATGTAAAATAAATAGTAAAATAAAGGTTTAACCGAGGACTGTTAAAGGCCAATACTAACAGCAAAAGGACTGACTGATTAATGTCAGTCATTGGTTAACGATCTGAGCTTTGCCAGAAACTACAAATCTCCCCCACAATTTTCTATATTAAAAATGATGCTTAGATCTTCGTTTGACACAGGAAAACCAGGAGTAATTAAAAAGTTCCCAAAAAGCAATGAAAAAAAAGGAGAACATAAACTTTATTGCTGGTTTTGCTGACTGATTGATTTTATATAACAGTGGTGAAAGACAACCCATATGACGAGACAGTATAAGGTCTGAAATTGGTCTGTTATACTGGCAAACACATATGAACCAGAATTAAAATAACATTTCATTTTTCATAATAATACGTGGTTTTCAACTAGTCTACATAACAGCCAGCTTCTTTTTGATTACTCATCGTAATTCAGTAGACTGATCTTCAAGTGTAAAAAAAGGTGGAATTGCCCTTTAAGAGAAGCCTGCTTGCATGAAAATGAAGCAACCCGTCATGGAAGATGAACACATCTGTCTTCTTCAACACACATGTTGGGATCTATTGCGGTTTTCTACGGCAACAAAACCATTCAAATGAAATTAAATATTCTCTCTGCTGTTACAGATCCTCCTCCTTTATCAGCCTGCTGGTGGCACGTTGGAACCTTGAACAACACATGCTCATATTTTCAGACCCTCCCTTGGCGGGAGACGTAAGTTCTGGCACTGTCCGACCGACCGACGGCTTCCGGGCAGGGAAGCAGGGAAGGAAGAGAGTCAGTCCCTGAGCACAACACAGGCGTAACATAACATCCCCACTTGAGTTGACCCGATGAATCCCATCTCCTCGATGTGCACATGATGAGAACAGAGGGACGACTTTCTTCTGCAGAAACACTCAAATCAAATTTCTGCAGCACTTCTGCAGCCAAGCTTGTTCCTGCACAAACTCCTGCCAGGGTTGTCAGTTGAAACGTCCAAGGGGGATAAAAACACCTCCAAGAATGAAAATCTGTCAAATTCTTTGAGAGTCTGTGAAATGTGCGTGTGTGGCGTCTTGCTGAGAGTTGGATGAGTAGATCTGTACCACTCTCATGTCGGCCATTGATCATAAAGTTACAGCCAGCAGCCATTTTACCCATTAGCCAGATTCCGTTGCCTTTGAACAGAGCTAGGCTAGTTGCTTACCTCTTGTTTTCAGGTTTTTTTTAAGCTAAGCTAAGCTAACCTGCTGCTGGCCGAACCTTCATTTTCACCGAGAGCAGCACCAGTCTTCTCATCTAACTCTTGGCAGGAGATGGAATAACTGTACCCAGTACAGTGGGCAAAGTTATTGTATGTATACTGTGTCACACAATTCATCCGCAGGGGACCATGAATTTGAAGCTGACCAACTGTATTTGTTGAAACATTTCGTTCCAAAAACCACAAAAATCGACCTCAAAGTGGCGCAAGAGGAAAAATCTGTGGATCAAGTTGGATTGAATGAAATTAATGTCCAGATAAAACAAAAATGTTGCAATCTATCTCATAGTCATCTCCAGTCTGGACCAAAGCCATTAACCCACTAAGAAATATTTGAACTCGGATTCAGATGATGCATTCCCTGACCAACCACAGCACTCATGGCCAAAAGTGAATGTACTTGCAGCCCTTTCACACCTCACTTACTCATGCACAAAACAGTAAAGGAACTGGCCGCCAAAACCCTGATTCCTAACCCAGCAACGACCCTTTGAGAGTGTTCCAACCCCTGGGGAGTGAGCAGCTGCCCCGAGCCCCCTCCCCAGCCCGGTCTGATCACACTCCACGCTCAGGCAGCGCAGGGCTACGAACCAACAAAAAGTGCGTTCGGCTGCCAAAAGAAAAAACAGAACATGTTTCACACTGACTGCTGCTGACCAACAGCAACAGCTGCAGATGTTTTATTTCCCGCTTTTTTTTTTTTTTGGGAATCTAGTACGCTCAAATTCAAACTGCAGTCAGCCCCGAACAGACGCACCAGGACAACATGGAGACGCTGACGAAGACATCCGGATAATTTGGATTAAAGCTAATTAACATCTTCGCGTGAGTTTAAAAAAAAAGTGGGCAGAATAATCAGCAGATGATAAAAGGCCCTTTTAAGTACAAAATATGTAAATGTGACAAGCACTGCTGCTTTCCTCTCATTGAAGTCATCCACTGGGATTGTTTTATAATGCTCAATAACATTGTTTCCATTTATAACTCGTCTTGCTCTGGGATTCATGCGGCAGACAAACGGCAAAACGTCTGCATCGTCTAATTTTAGCTTCTGCTCCCATTAATTCGGGGGAACATGACCCAAGTGAAGCCAGAGTTATTTGCTCAATGGTAGAACCGAATTCCTCCGTCTGCATACAAAATATGCACATACGTGTCAAAGCACATGGCGGAACTCCACAGTTGTAGGTCCTAATTCCCGTAATGTGGCAGAAGGCTTCTCTCCCGCGACTCAGGAGTTGGATCTGCGAGGGTTTTTCTTTCCTGTGTCAGCCTTTCCACTAATATTTCAAAAGCTTTAACTGTGGGTCAGCTTCGGAACAGACGTCCTCTGCACAATATCGCCTTTCATTATGTAGCCAGACAGCTGGAGAGATTTCAGTGCTGGAGACACTCATATGAAAGACTTTTATTTAGAAAGACATATTTTCAGAGCATCTTAAGTCTGTTTGATTAACCAGATAACAGCGATATCACTCTGTTCGCCCATGAGGGATTTGAATATTGGAACCACATGGGTGTCGGTCAAAGTTGGAGGACGAAAAAAAGAACCAGGACAACTGAGGTTTATCTGAGATCAGTGGAGGATTAAAAAGGAAGAGGAGGTGGAATAGTAGCATCCTTACTGGGCCACACTTCATCCGTCTCTAATAGTTACAGTAAATTTAGTTCTGCATGTCGCTATGAAATGATTAGTCCATTAACATATTTCCCGAAAATTACTCTGATTAGTACGTAATGTTTTTCCAGCTTTATTTCTATTTTCTGTCATATATCAGAAATCAAAAATACTTAATTGATCCACGGGGGAAATTGGGTATGACCATAAGCAAAACACCTTTGGCTTTTTGGTTGTTGGTCGGACAACACAGGTCATGTCAGGACGTCACTTTGGGCCTTGGGAAGCTAACTCTCAAAGAGAAGTAGGCAATTCTACTAGAGGATGAAATGATGTGGAAAACATGCGGCATGAGTTGAGTTTTGAGACTTTGGAGGCGGGGACAGTGGCTGATGCTCCAGTCCCCAGATTATCTAACCCCCCGTCTTGGCTGCAGAATCCTCAAGAATACGTTGGCTCGCAGTTGTGAACGCGCAGGGAAGGCCGGGTTTGCGCTCGCAGAGCAGAAATGCTCCCACGCGAGTACGGTTCTTTTATGACGGACACCATTTGTGCTGTAAACATTTAAAAAGTTCTGTAAAACGTGCTTTTGCATCTCAGTGTGTCGGCTGTGGAACGGTTTAGAGCGACAGTGGGACGATATGACCTTCAACTGTGATTTCAATTTGGTCTCAAAGTTTAGACCGAGTGCGGTTTGTTCCTTTAGCAGTTTTCCACACGCCATCCGTGTTGCTCAAAGCGTCTGAAGCTTTGTGGTTTGAGCTGCATTAGCTAGCAATAAATCCCCGGTCTGCACTGAACGCTACGACCGCAGCGCCGGAGATTAGAGGGATCCGTCAGCAACAACTGATGCCACTGGGTCCACACAGAGAGCTAAATCTACTGCATATGATGAGACAACACACTCATCGAAGGAGCAGAGGGTAAGACGGCGGTCTTCTAAGAAGATAAATGCAACTGTCAATTTCAGCGTCCAGGGTTTGCAGTGAATCTGGAAGCAGCCATGTGTTGCTCCCCTGCTGAACTTCCTGCTGACAGCACTGTTCTTGGAAGCTGCAGAGGAATGCAGCTGAAAAAAAAAACACGACAATGAACGGGAAAGTGGCCAGCGAGTCCGGCGTGGCCTCGGGGTTACTGCGGATCAGCGATGATGAAGTCATAAACTTCAACTCCCACCTTGATATTAACTCAGGAGGAATCGACGACGACGCTTTCACCGATGAAACGTCAGAGTGGCCGAAAAACCGGCCGGCGCAGATCAACTGAAGTGTGGCGCAGAGCGAGAGTGATGCAACAGTCTGTAACTGCACTGAACATAATATAACATTCCAAAATAAATTACAGACCAAGAACCCCAAAGCTGCTTAAGGGTAATATAGAAAGATTTAACGTTTAAAGTACTTAAAATCCACTAGATTAAACAATTAGCCCATATAATATATTAAATTATAGTCACACTGACAATAAATCTGTGATTTAGGCAATTTATTAAGTTAACATGTTAAACGCATTTCCTGGTTTTAAACTTCTGGGAACTTATTAATCACTGGCGAGCCAGAAAAAAAAATATTTTCTAAAGGTCATATTGGTTTCTGGTAACTAAATTGTGAATCAGTTAAACTAAGTGATCAAACATAAGACTGACTGAACTATTGGCTGCTGCAGATGCTGATATATATACTTTTCTGTTCTTTTGATTTTCAGTATTTATTTTCAGGAAAGTGCTATGGAACAAAGTTCAGACAGTTCAGAAGAATAGGAAACCTTATGAAGAAAAAGTTTTCAAACAAAAAACCAATGATTACTTCTTTTTTTTTTTTTTAATCTACCAAAAAAAATCGTACCGTTGCACGATTGTATAATCTGCCCGACACAGCGAGGCTTTAATATCGGCTCCAATTAGGGCCTTTTGACAAACCGGCTGGGTGAAGTGGCCGTGCATAACGCGGTGACAGCTCCATCCATCGCTCATCGGCTCTGGTGGTTAGGGGTCGTGTAATTAGGCCACCGCAGACCATGGGGAAGTGGCACTTCAGACAGGCAGCCAACAAAGACGGCCATGTCGCGGTAATGTCACAGGGAAGAGTTTACACCAGATTCGGTCTGCGACTGCTTCCTGTGCATCATCATGAGGGAAACCGCCCCTAATTGGACAGTGTCGCAAATAGTGTGTTTATATTATTACATAGGATGTGTGTGTTTGTAACAGTAGTATTGTCCGAGCGGGTGGGTGGGGAGTGGGATGCTGTTGATCATTGGAAGCGGGAGGGGGGGGGGGGGGGGCTGACAGGGTAAAGAAGGGTCAGGATATGAGAGGTCTCGGCTGGCGGCGCAGGTTTATATTAACACAGGGTGGTCCGAGATGACTGCAGCACACAAAAATGTCAATGAAGATATTCGGGACGAGGGAGACCAAAGGAGGAAAGAACACACACGCACACACACCCGGAGGATTCAGAAGAGGAGGCCTGGACTGTGAGAACCCGGGCCTGGACAATGTTCCATTGAGGGGAGGAAGACAATAAAGCCTACAGACGTCGTTTGCCTCTTGCAGCCTTTTTCTGGGCCGACGCTGAATAGAGCAGCGCTCACATTGAGTCGGTCCCACAGAGCGACACTCTGACATTTTGGTGGAACGGCTCTGCGAAATCCCCAAACGCAGGCGTGATGTGTCCGGGCCGTGGTGTTGGGGCTGAGCTGGGAGTCTTCCCGGCATTTTTGTGGGCTAAAAACACGCAGCTTGGCTCGCACTAGAAAGACATACCAGACGTGTGAAGCATGCAGCGCTTTCCTGTCTAGAAGCTCGAGACACGGAGCTCGTAGAAACAACAGCAACGAAGAGGAAAAAAAACGACAGGGCGGCCTTCCATGAGAACTGTGCTGACGTGCCGTTCCTTGCGAACAGACTCTAAACAAATGGAGGTCTGCTGTTTTCACATGCGGTCCGAAAACTAGACAATACGGAATTAAACTGCCCCGGAGACGAGCAGACTCGTGGCAGCATGTGGAGCTGGTGAACGGCCGTCGATCCGTGCGAATGTCACAGAGTCAATTCGGCGGAATGGAGGAAAGTCAAAAGGCGACAGGTCCCGTCACTTCCCCCTGGGTTTCCCCCAGGTGTTTCCTCTGCCCCCGCAGTCAGCAACCGGCCACTGGCGTCGGCCTCTGGCTCTGCTCCAGGACCCCCGACCCTCTTCCCGTCAGTCCATTGACCCGAGCGATGATGTCACTCCCGTGTCAACCAGCAGAGACCTAACCGGACCCTGACACCAGCGGCTTTCGGCTGCTCAATCTGAGCTGGGGGACATTTACATGTCGACAAGTGAAGAGACAATAGCGGCTATTCGTCTCTCACTTTTCCCTGGCGTGAACCCGCGCCGTGTCCTTGTGAGGAAAAAACTGCCACAACAGCAGCAAAAAATAAAATATCAACAGTGACACTTGATGAGCAGAAAACAATGCGAGTGTGCGCCGGAGCGTGGGACAGCTGCAGCGTTCCTCGGCTTGACGGTGCTGAAACATGGCAGTGAAAATGACTCTCTGGAGGATCACAGCTACAGTTTGTTCTTCCAGACTAAGAGCGAGGGGGGGGGGAATTATACGGTTCTGTGAGAGAAAAAGTCGAGTCGAGTCACGGCTCATTGATCTCTCCACAAAAACCACAGTGTGCAGAGAGGAACCGCAACAAACATCCGCCGCAGCGAGGAAACAATGAGAAAAGAGAGTTTGAGCTGAATGGGAAAAGATCCAGGCCGAACCGTCTGTTCGGAGAACTTCATGACATGGGCCAAACTTTTGTTCAGAGACGGAAAAATAATAGGTGAGGAAATATTACAGGGAGAATATAACGTATAAAATTGACGAGTTCGTAGCAAGTCACATTCACACCCATTCTTCACACTGCCGGAAGAGAACGTCGGGGGCAATTTAAGGGTTAAGTGTCTTGCCCAAGGACACATCGGCATGCGGACTGGGGGGGAAGCTGGGATCAGACTGCCGACCTTTGTGTTTGTGGACGACCGTCTATCCACCTCCTGAGGCACAGCCGCCCCGCAGCCAGCAGCAGTTTGAGGGATTGCTGACCAGTTGTAATTCCTTTAATACTAAACATTCTCCTTGATCCATGTTGAAATTATTTTCATTAATCCGTCTGATGAACTGTCCCAAACCCAACATTCGAGCAACTATAATGGATCATCGTCATAATTCATTATCAACCGATTAATTAAATCATTGTCTAGTCTGTTTTACATAAACATGCATAAACGTACTTCCTTAAAAAGTTATGTGATCGAACATCTTCTTCTTCAGGACCGACAGTCCAACACCCAAATATGTTAAAATTCACTGTGATTTGAGACAAAGGAAAAGCTGCAAGTTCCCACATTTGATGACCAGAAACCATGAACTGCTTGTAACGTTTGCTTGAGAAATGACCAGATGGTCATAATTTATCAATAAAATGTTTGGCGATGAAAATTCCTGTCAAGCAACTAAAAAAATGAAACCAACTAATTGTCGCTCTTCCAAAAAGTCTTCAATGTTCAACCATATAAATCAGAGAGAAGAGATTTAACTAACTAAAAAAAAAGTAAAGAACATATGTCTTAATTTTCCGTAAGTTGTTGGAATGAAGAAATGGTGGTGGACGATTAGATTTAAGTTTAGTTAAGATAAGTTTAGTTAAGTTTTATTAAAGATGGAAGTGATTCAAGGGTACTAAGGGATTTATGTTGTGACTCAGGGCTGGGTGTCATAACAGGGGAGTCAGCAAACCACACACACACACACACACACACACACACACACACACACACACACACACACACACACACACACACACACACACACACACACACACACACACACACACACACACACACACACACACACACACACACACACACACACACACACACACACACACACACACACACACACACACACACACACATCTCCCCGGGGTTTTGACCTTCACTCCGAACCGGCGTTTAATATTTGTGCGGACTGACGCACTTCCTGACCCGTCCCTCGACCCGGTCCTGGCCCAGCCACGACCAGAAGTCTGCCCCCGCACACAGAGGAAGGCAGGGAGGACGAGGGGAGGGGGGAGCGTGAGGCGGCGGCGCGAGAGGGACGAAACAAATCGAAAACAGATGCGAGTTGTACACATGTGATTCAGCATTTCGAAACTGAGCAGAGACGGTCGACCCCCGGCGATTTTCTCTGCGGCTCTTCACACTTTCGTGGGGGCAACGCCTACGTGTTTGCGCTGGACGTACGTTTTGTTTTATATTCATATTCCGGTGACGACACGCCGGCCACAGCTGCGCGGCTGAAATCCCCAACTTCTACCAATAACTTCATCCCATATCCGGACCCGTAGGGCGATAACCATTTAGCATGAGCTGATGTTGACACACCTGGAATCCATCCAGCCACTTTCCCTCCCTTGAGACACGGCGGATTTCCAAGCAGCGCATGGTCATCGGGCGAGACATGACATTAAACAGTGAAAACTGTTGGTCATTACTCTCTTTTCGTCCCTGCCACTCGCTCCCCGTCAAAACGGCGGATTCAACAATGTGCGAAAGCTCGTTCGACTCATCGAGGGTCTGGCGGTAAAATGAGGCCAATTGCAAGTCATGTTGTCTGCGAGGTCTGCTGACAGATGACGCACAGCCACGGCCGGTCACCGTCACACCGACAGGACAGTTCCTCACATAGAGGGCACGCTTCACAGGGAAAGAAGAAGAAGAAGAAGAAGAAGAAGAAAAAAATCCCCCTCCAGCAGAAGTCCCAAAAAAACAACGAGCCACGGGATAGGAGAGACGCTTTTATGCGGAGGAAATTGGGTATTTGCCAATTAGTGTTTTATCTCGAGACCGTAAAACGGGCGAAACACTGAACACACCGCGCCGCTAATGAGAAAACCCGATACGGATTAATGTGATTTTTTTAAGACCCAAAGCTTGAGCCTCTGTGAGCAGCGTTTCTAGGTCACGCACTCGAGAGAGAGAGAGAGAGAGAGAGGAAGCACTTTTTAACAGTCCAGACTCTCAGGGCTGTTAAAGTAATAGTTAAGGAAACTGTTTCTGGTGCACAGTTAGATGAAAAGATCATCATCAGATGAAAAGATCAACATCCTAAACTTATCCTATGTCTGTCTGTTGAATATGAAGTTGTGATGTATTTTTGCTTAGCTCGGCTTAAGGACTGGAACCAAGGCGACATCTTCATGCTGAGCTAACGGACCCTAGTTTCATATTCATTCAGAACGGTGGCAAATTTGTGTATCAGGGCTGCAACCAGCGACTATTTTCATGATCGATTCATCTGTCGATTATTTTTTCTCGATTCATCGATCAGGAAAAATGTCGACCATGTTTCTCAATCTCCACGATGATTACCTGTCCTAGATGAGCAAAGAAAACCAGAAAACTTTCACATTTAATAAGCTGAAATCAGAGAATTTTGACTAACCCTATTATTCGATTATCAAAATAGCCGATTAATTTAGTAGTCGCTTGCTAATCGATTAAATGTTGCAGCTCTGAAGTGTATTTCCCCAAAATGTCTAGAACTATTCCTTTTACAAGACATGCTTCTGTCCTGTCGTATGTGACGCCGGCCTCACCTGCCGTCCATCTGACGGCGCTACTCTACGATACGGAGAATCCATATTCTGTTTGACGTTAACTCTTTCACGGGGCGTGACCCGAAATGCAGCCGAGGGGTCCGAAGGGTTTAAAACTAAGGTGCACGGATGTCGTGAGAGACTCCGGCAGCCTGTCGTTAGCTTTTCGCTCCGGTACGAGCTTTTTATCGACGCTCCTCTCGTGTTTCCAGGCGTTCCTGCATTCAGGGTGGAACTCATGATCCAGTCCTGTAACCGGGGGGCAAATTGGAGCCCGTCGCCGACATATCAAGGGAGGAAAGTGGATTTCCAAACAGCATGAGACGTCCGATGTCCACAGCCACACAGAATTCGGATCAGATGTTCGGCCCCTCCATTACCATAATCCAATCTGCTCGGGAAAACAAATGCCGAGCTGTGAGCAATTTTGTTCACCCAGCCGCTCTGTGAAAACAGACCAGAGGGCTTGGATTATCAGTGTTAAAAAAGTCTGCTCCGTGTGTTTTCATGTGTGTGTGTGTGTGTGTGTGTGTGTGTGTGTGTGTGTGTGTGTGTGTGTGTGTGTGACGCTGCGCTGTCTGGCACAGCTCTTGTTTTCTAACTCCCCTGCCTCGCGTTAGTCAGTGCTGGTTTTCTATTCACCGTGTGCTTGCGAGAGGAATACTAACGCCAGTCTACTACAACTCATCCATCATTTCGGTGGCTCAGGATGTTGCCATAGTGCTGATTCAACGTCTGCACGCACAGCAAAGCGCAACCTGTGGCAACACCGGATGGTTGAAAGAGAGAAATGGGAACTGAGCTTTGGGGCTCTTAAAGGTCTTCATCCCACTTTCCACACTGTTGCCAGTTGCGCTCCGACCGCTCCGGTTCTTTGTCGCCTCTCTGGATTGTCCCGAGACAGAAGCAGATTAGCGGCGTTCAGTGCGCAGCGCCCTGCTTTCCACGGCTCTTTGTGTGCGCAAAAAAAAAAAAAAGTCTCGCTATTCATTCAAATGAATCGAGAAGGGACGGCCAGGGCTCATGCGGCGGTTCCCCCTCCTTCAACAAAAAGGGCTCAGGGATGACGCCATCTCTGCATTCCCGAAGCCTTTCACCAGGGAATAATCTCCATTTCCACAAATCATCAATAACCTACCGGGATACAGAACATATAAATACAGACAGTATAATAACTCATGCTATACGGAATAATTAAAACTGCACATGTCCGTCTGTAAGGTGAGCCCTCCTACACTGGCAGCAAGAACTCGGATGAAAAACAAGGTCGAGAAAACTTGACACGTTTTGGCAAAGCAGTCTTTAAATTTTAGTCGTTGTTCTCCCTTCATCTTTAAAACTATATTAAAACATAAGGTAATGCAGAAAGTGCAGCGAGATGTTTGCATAGCGTTTGTCTGATCTGTCGCTAAATGATCCGTTATGTCACGTGCGATGGAGCCAGTGAGGACCAAGGAATTCAACCGCGTGCTTGTGTTCATTAAAAAGCTGTTTTTTACAAAAAGTGTCTTTGTCGTAACTAAACTGCGTGAAGTTATTTTTCCTCCTCGGTGCTTTTGCAGTTCATTTACCGTTAATTTGCGCGAAACACGCGCAAACATCGAGGCGGATCACATGTATGTGCAAGACACCTGACACGACAAATGACATATATGGGGATTGTAAGTAATTTAAACATGTCCTGAGTAAATTCAGCCAGATTATTGACATCACCTCGACGAAAGTACGAGCCTCCAGTGACTCGATAAATACGACGATTGACAACCATGCCCAACACTTTGACAGTTTCCTCACATAACTAAGATGCAAGCATCTCCACAAGCCATCGCCGGAGGAGTTCAGGCGCCGACAACAAGCATGTGAGAATCTGGATGGGATGATAAGGACATAAGGATCCCAGACTAACAACTTCAACAAGACCTGCTAACTTGTTTCCAGCAAAATAATAGATTCAATAGTTTGTGCACCGCAAATACGAAATCTGTCGTATTTGCGGTGCACAAACTAAGTCTACCCTGAAGACTAGACTAGCTTTATCTACTGCACATTGACTCTTGGTTTGTGTTTGCAGAGAACACACAGCCGTCATCCATACTACTACGTTTTCGTTTTAAAACGGCGTTTTTAAACCGAAACGATCTCCGTCCACACAAGCGTTTAAACCCTGTATCAGTATTAATCTCCGTCCACAGTGAAACACCTGAAAACACGTACACTTGAAAAGATAATACTACGAACGAGACACAACAGTAGTTAAAAGTAAGATCAGCGATTGCTTCTATTGGGAATCCGATGGGGCTGGACCTCGTACTGAAAGGTGGTAGTTGAGTCGTGACTGATGACAACCAATCAGGGAGCGAATGCGGGTGACTGCGTCAACTTCTCCGTATTAAGTGCTCGAAAACTCCGCAGTAGTGTGGACGAAGCCATATCCTCCTACAACCGCTCGGAGGTGTCAATCTGATCGGTCTCCGGGCAGCGACCTTCCACTCTGACCCACATGCTTTGGAGCCCGGTGAGCTCCGAGGTTCCAGCTGGCAAACGCCCGTCATCTGGTCCCGTTTTAAGAAGATGAAAGCACTCTCCAGCTAATGGTGCAGCGCCCGGCCAGTGGGAGGGCAACAACGCCGTGATTGAGAAATCATATCGCCCTGCTGCGTGAAGCCTATCATTAGATCTGTTTTGCATTTCCTCACCATCAGCGTAACACCGATTGGACGCTAAGCCTCCAGGTGTGACAACTCGCCGTGCAGGGATTTTGCGCCGGCGCGAATGTGGGCCAATCCCGGATTAGGAC
Source organism: Scophthalmus maximus (assembly GCF_022379125.1). Taxonomy (NCBI): domain Eukaryota; kingdom Metazoa; phylum Chordata; class Actinopteri; order Pleuronectiformes; family Scophthalmidae; genus Scophthalmus; species Scophthalmus maximus. Next base: position 4,373,819 of record NC_061517.1, on the reverse strand, counting down.
ACAGGGGCCGTCAAACTGCCGACTTAATCCGCCGTCACTTTCATTACCTGGAGTTGTTAGCTGCGGCGCACACAGAGCTGCGCCGACGGCCTTAACGAGAGTGGAAGTGCCCTCGGGCCGCCGCCGCCAAGCTTCCTCGGCCATTAAATCAAGCACACGGGTGAAAATTAAAATAGCAGAATAAACTTGCGTGGGTGGAGGGAGACGGTGGCGTAGTGTGGGTTTAATGCATCTAATGTGGAAATAACAAGCGAGAGGTCATTAAACCAGGACGCAGGGTTTATGGTTCACACCTTTAATAGAAACAGAGCTGTGTGTTAAATATTCAGATGCTTTACTCATGTAACTCATTATTTATACCACACTGTAAAAAATATTACGTTACAATTTAAAGCCCTGCATTGGATGCAAACCACAAATGTGTACTTAAAGTATCTAAGGTAATATTATTACTACATACAGTATATTCTAATATTTATATTATTACTTTTCTATTATAGATGATTCAATAGTTATGCAGCATTTTTCCAAGATGGAACTAAAGATTAATTTCATTATAGATTAACCTGCTGACTATTTTCATCAATTACTCAATTACGTTCATTGTTTGGTTTGTAAAACTTTTACACATTTGTTTTATCCGATCAATGATTGGACGAAAATTTAAAATCAGTGGAGACGGATGTGACGGAGGCCAGCTCGATCACGACGACAGAGTCACAGAGTCTCGGGGAGGAGCAACGTCGGCCGAACAGAAGGGCCACTGACACAGATCCAAGATGGAAGGAGGTCAGTCTGAAATAGAGCAGAAGCAACGAGACCACGCAGCAGAAATCTCCTCCAGCTGCAGCCGGAGATGCGGATCTTCCGGAAAACACATGCGACATCCTCTTAAGCGGCCCTCGGAACGCAGAGATGATTTGACACAACCCGTGGAACTGGGATGAAGCCCGATGCTCGGGATTCGGCGTGACTCCGAGCATTAAGGCCTCATGTGGGATGTTTAGTCGTAATGGGCAGGAACAATGCTCAAGGGCCAAAAAAGCTCCTCTCAGCGAATGAAATCCAACCATTCAACTGCTTCCCGGCAGAGAAAGACCAGATGGATAGAGAACATCTTGAAGTACAAAAACTCCAGTGCTCTCCAGTTCACTGAACACGACATGGAAGAGTGGAGCTGGAATTGGACGGAGTCTGAGTGTAAACACTGATGTGCAGATCAGATCATAATCAAACGGGAGTCAGATGTCGACGAACTGAAGAAATGAACTGGACATGTGATGGTTCCAGCTTCTCACTGGTTTGGATTTTCAGGGGTTTTGTTTGTCGTCGGACCAAAAACAACATCTGAATCTTTGTTCTAATTCTTTGGAATCTGTGAAACACCCGTTTTCCCTGCTTGTGGCGTTTTATTCATGCTCAAAAGAAAATACAGAAAATAACTGATTAATCTTCAAAATATTGAAACGGGTTATGTTTCATTCGTCATTTTAAAACACGAGACAGTAGAGCTGCGACGATTAATCGATTAGTTATCGATAACTAGAATTTTCTGTCTCTGATTTCTTATTCCTACAGATGAATATTTTTCTGGTTTTCTTTGCTCCGGTAAACTGAATTATCTTTGGTTTGTGGACAAAACTCTTAACATCATCTTGGGAAACACAATCGACATTTTGTGTCATTTCATGGACCAAACAGCTGTTCGATTAATCGAGAAAATAATCACCAGACTTTCCATAATGACATTAATGAACATCAACATGTTCATTTTGCCAACAATCGCCACTGTGTGAGATCAACATCAGAAGAAGGGTGCGTTTCATTATACCTCGGCACTCGGAATGACCGACCGTCTCGGAAGGTCGGAGGAACCTCACCAACCCCGACTATGAAATCCAAGATGGCTGCTCTCCGTGTATCAATAGTGAGTGAAAACTTGTTTTGTCTCATTGTGTCTTGTCGTACACATTGTACTGTCCAGTTAGTGTGCACGTGTGGGACTACGGCGTTAGTATGTGTGAAATGCCGCGTAATGTGCTACTATGAACCGGTTTTGCTAATAATGGCTAGCAGGCGTCCATCTTGTTTTCCGACTGCAGGCCAAACTCGGGCCGCAGCTTCGGCCACATCCCTCAGCCATAACTTTTTTCACATCACATACATTTTTTTTTAACGTGCACTTTTCCCCCAAACAGGCGTAGTTAATTCACCCCTCCGACGCGAAGCATTACACCGGATGCTTGGCATTCCTTCACATACCAGGCAATTTGACATGCAGCCCCCCCCCCCCCCCACCCCCCTCTGAGTCCGACCCTGTCATCTGACTTTGTGTCACGAATCCATCCATCCAGTCCTTCTCACACAGACACTGGAGACACACAAGCAGCGAGCGCCACAGGTCATTGGCCTCGGATTCCCCGCCTGTCGGGGCGCTCCGCTCTGTGACTCAATGACAAGCCCATCAACGGGACGGCGGCCTCGCCTCAGCTCTCCTCCCCCAGCTGTTCACATGGGAGGAGAAGTGGGGGGGGGGGTCTCTGCCCCTGGGCCATTCAGACCCAGAGAAAAGAGTCCGTCTCTGAGCGGAAGCGAGACGCTCGCTGCACAATAGTCATATTCTGCTGGAGGAACTGCGAGGACGCAGGGAAGGAGCATCATGGCAAACAGCTCGGCTTAAATACTGGAGTCATTCAAAGTGGATCTGCCCAGTTCAGACTGTAAAAGAGTTTAAAACAGGACACAACTTCAATCGGTGTGGCTATGAATCTGCAGGTTATTTTCTCGATAAACGTATTGATCCCTCTGTCACTGAACTAGCGGACAACGAGAAAAGCTTTGTCTTTGAAACCTTCAAAACCTCACAGAGGGAGGAGCCAGGGGCAGATGTTTGGGCTATTTTTGCTTAAAAAACAACTCAAAGGATTACTGGATTGTCACAATTGCTGTTCAGTTTTCTGATAATGAACTAATCATTTGAACTTTGTTCTCCAGTATGATTTTTTCCCCTTTTTTCTGTCATTGTACAGTGATTTTTTCTTTTTGTGGTGTGGACAAAACAAGATCATTAAACGTGGTCATGGATGACGATGGGCGTGATTGAGGACCGAACAGCCACATTAAATAAAACAGGGTCTTTAGTTGCAGCCCTGACACAATTTATGCGAATCACAACTGAAGTCGCTGTCCCTCATATATATATATTACCCTCCGACGGTGTTTTTTTTTTCAAATTAACATGTCCGTGGGGAGAAAACAGGCCAAACGTCGCGTGTTGCCAATGTTGTGCCGGAGCAAACACAAACACGCCGGTTCCTGTGGCCTCTGTATTCATTACAGAGCAACTTTTCTCAAAACAGATGTGGAGAGCACGCTCGCCGGTCACAGAAACCTCACGTCTGTCCGAGTCGGGAGTATCCATGGAGACTAATGAATACAAAACACAAGCGGTTGGTACGAGGGCTCATCGGGGCTCTGGAGACTCCTCCGCTGGTCGCCGACAGGCCTGAAGCTCGAGAGCACGCGAGACGTGATTGTGCCGAAGTGATCTCCCGCACGGTTTTTACACGTGTGGGAATCGGTGTGTCACGCCAATTCCTCATTGTGGAAAAAGCCCGGTGGATTTTTTCCTGTGTTCCGGGGGGGCCTGCCGCCTGCCTCCCCTTCCAGCCGTCCACCTCCAGGGCTGTTACGTGAACACTTCTCATGCTGCAGCGCCGCTTTGAGCTCCACCAAGGAGCGAAGAAACACGCTCGCAGGCGCCGGCGGCTTCGAGAACACGTCTCTTTCGCTGTCTCTCTTCTGGTCGTTCAAACATCCCGGACGGGGAGCAGAGATTCTATATCTCCGCGAGGAAACAAGTGCAGTGTAGGAAAGTACTTTGCATCTACACAACTACTGGGCTGAACAACTGTTGCTCCGATACTGTTGGTAAAAAAAACCATAAGGACCAAAAGTTACTACAGCGTGAATAATGGTGTGTTTATAAAACACAACGCACGGTTGAACATGAAACATTTCCTGGCCGAGGCCGACCGTCATGTCTCAAGGGGCCGATGTACAAATCGATATTGGGGAGTAAAAGAAATATCATGATATCGATATATCAGCAGATATATACAGTAAATTGAAAAGAAATGTGTCAATGATCCCTAATATATATATATATATATATATATAGAAATGTTTTACTCCCTAATATCAGTATCTGCATCTGCCCCCAGAAATCAGTTGGGCTCTTGGAAAAACGTGGGAAATGAAACTAAATTATGATGAATTGACATTCCAAGACATTTTTCATCGGAAGTCCATTTATAAAATAATAAATCACAGTTTTGAAAAAGATAAAACTTTAAACGGATCCTCTAAGCCCGTCTCTCAGTGTGAGTTAAATATAAATGATTAAGTTATGCCATTATAATTAAAACCTGCTCTGTATATTCAATACATTTGACCAACAACACTTTATCTGGACTTTAATTGTCATAGACAATCTTTTGATTGTTTCATTGGTTCTTCAGTGTGAGTGGAGGATCTTCCACCTGCGTCGTTGTGGACGGACCCAGGCTCAGACTCACTTCAGCCCCGGAGTTCTCTCGACTCTGTGGGAGCGGAGGGAACCAGGTTCAGATGTTGGTGTAGAGAAAAAATTCCTGCCTTATTTATATAACCTCTGCAGCTCGACGGTCAGAGGCGTCAGCTCGGTGTGCGAGAGGAAACCTTCAGTTTCCCCTGATCCACTGATTAGTGACGCCGTCTTAAATGGCGCTGTTTGGAACTGCAAGCTGAAACGACGAATCTGTGAAGGGTTAGACGACGGATTATTTTGATTATTGATCAATCTAGAATTCTAGAATCTAAACTATTTGCTGCTTTTTCTCAGTCTCAGGTGAAAGTAGACAGAATACCTCAGGGGTTGTAGTCCGTTAGAGTCAGACAGAACAAGACGATTGAGTGAAGCAGCTTGTGATATCTTATGAACCTATATGATTTATGGATGAGGAGAATAATCATTAGCTGCAACCCTGCTTTGAACTGGCGCTCATTTATGATGGAAATCTTAAATGCGACGTTGAATTCCTGCCATGAAGCGTTACAGTAAATCGTTTTCACCCGGATACACGATCTACATCTGGCAACTTTTTAAGGAAGAAGGTTAGTTGCAAATCAAATCAATTCGTCACAGATCTCGTGAACAACACGTGGACGTCAAATAAATGCTGATTTATAGGAAGAAGAAGAAGAAATCAAGAGCAGCAACATAACATCACTTTGAATTCAGCAGCTCTCAGTCAGTCCATGTGACAGCTCATCATCATCAACATCATTATCATCATCAACATCATTATCACCATCATCATCAACATCATTATCACCATCATCATCACCACCATCATCATCATCATCACCACCATCATCATCATCATCCCCATCACCATCATCATCATGACCACTACTGAGGGGATGACTGACCGGAAGTGGGGTCTGTGAAAATGCGTAGGGACGCTATCAGACAGACAAACTGTTCGACTGTTGTCCACCATTCATCACCACCACCATCATCATCATCATCATCATCACCACCACCATCATCATCATCACCATCACCATCATCATCATCATCATCATGACCACTACTGAGGGGATGACTGACCGGAAGTGGGGTCTGTGAAAATGCGTAGGGACGCTATCAGACAGACAAACTGTTCGACTGTTGTCCACCATTCATCACCACCACCATCATCATCATCATCATCATCACCATCATCATCATCACCATCACCATCATCATCATCATGACCACTACTGAGGGGATGACTGACCGGAAGTGGGGTCTGTGAAAATGCGTACGGAGTCTATCAGACAGACAAACTGTTCGACTGTTGTCCACCATTCATCACCGATCCAAATGAAATTCAGTCCAACGTGCATCACGCAGATAAAACTCACTGCCCCTCGGATTAATAACGTGATGGTGCACGAGAGAACCGGCGGCCGACCGACGGTTCGACGAGCACATTGAGGGGGGAACCGACTTTCGACGCCTCTCACCTGAACCGGGGTGAATCTTTCACGCAGTCTTCAAAGTCCACCGTCATGTTTTCTCGGGCCGGAGTGACACGGTTTAAAACGCGGGTTTCATCTCCCGGGCGAGACTCGAGGTGGAGGTGTTGAGTGGTAGTATCCGACAACACGGAGAGAGTCACAAACAGCCGGGTGCTCCGCGCTCCTGCAGCCGCTCGCTCGCTCCCGTCGCTCGGTCTGAGGCTCCGGAGCCGCTTCCCTCGGGAGCTGGAGCCCGCGCTGCGTTCACGTGCCTCGCCCTGGACTCGGTGCGCAGAGTTCTTTTGCGGTCGGGTCGAATCAAGTCAGGTTCATTTTAAAGCACAATTTTGAAAAACATGCACAGTTTTGCAAAGTTCTGTTCAAAGTATAAACAAATCATTTAGGAATAACAAACTTAAAGGACACACAAAAAAAACGACATCATCATCTTCAGTTTACCCTTAAATATACAGTCATTTAACGTATGACGTCGTCCGGATATATTAACTTAGCTACATGGATATATATATTGGTATTAACTTAACACAAAACTTAATATATATAGCACTTCTATTGTTATAGCTTCATGCTAAATGGAGCAGGCTCCCCAGTCACCTTCATCCTGTTGAAAACACCAGTACCTGATGTCAAACCAAACCAGTCATACAGTTCATTTTTAATATTGTATATCTTGTATATATATTATTTTTATATTGTATATATCATATAATAACCGCTGATGCATGATATCAGTGGTCAGGGGGACTGTACTACCACTTCAATTTTGAAAAAGGGCTACTTAACAGTCTCAAAACTTAACTTAAGTATTTCCATTCTGTTTCATAATACAGATACTTTATACTTCATTTCATATACAATCATATAATCAGGTAGTGAATATGATATACAAAGTAGTTCAAATTTGTTTAACCTTGAACCAACGACATTAGAAAACTGTTTACCTCCTGTTAATGCATCTATACGATACGATAGTTTAAGGAAACACTGACAGATATTTTCATTTTGTTCAGTACTTTAGTACTTTTTCCCGGGTAGAATTTTTTTTAATGTTTTCATCATGCATGTCATTTTTTTCCTACAACGTCGTCACATCATGTAAAGCACAATTCTCCGACCGCACTTGAACGCAGCACAAGCGTCGTCCCTCCGCATGAGATGGAGTGTAACGCTGACGTCACGTTGCAACTCATTTGAATGAATACAACCAATTCTTCTTCTTTTTCTTTCTTTTTTTACAATAACTTCATCACATTAATTTTTCTCATGGGAATTATATTCAATTTTCACATTTGACCACCAGGATAAGTTGTAATTTTCCCTTAAAAAATATGACTTAAATGACAAATCAATTCTTATAATTGTCGCCAATTAATTGTCCACTCAATTAATGAACTTGTCTTTTTTTGCTGTAGAGATCTTTAATCGGGTCGTGACTAATTTATCGCCAATGTTGTTCATCGTGTTCACTCTCATCCTCTAATTCTCTGCATTTTGTAAATCAAGAAAGAAAAACAAGAATTCCATGTTGTGTACTGTTGAGATTTACATCGCTAGAAGTAGAAAAGTGTTTCAGGTCAGGTGTTTTAATCCTCTGCTGCCTTGTTGCTCCCTGCAGTCAGATCCATACCACTCGTCTTTTCACACCTTTGATACAGAATAATATGTTTTCCATATGTTTTTGCAAAAATCTATTTCAAGTCAAAGCCTGACTCACTGAAACTAATTGCTTGATTTCTGAAAAAACGCTTGAACGTTTAACACTTTCTAGGATTGCCATACAGCACGTACCACTTTCCCATGCATGCTGTTAAAAAAATGAGGGTATCTTGAGTGCATCCACTTCGCCAGCGAGGCTATTATTAATTCACAGGAAATAGGAAAGGCTGGAGAGAGAAAGAGAAAGAGAGAGAGAGAGAGAGAGCCGGCTCAGGATTTTCACTGCAGGATTTCATAGAGCGCCATTGTTCCTTCCGATCCCGGCTTTTAAAAGAGGCTGCAGCTCGGGCCGTGAATGGAGATGATCTCATCCAGTCTCAGCAGAGACGTCTTTGGGAGGAAATGCGGCCGTCATTCACTGAAATCTCAGAGGAAAGACTTCATCAGCAGTTTTTTTTTTTTCTTTTCTTCTTTTTCATCCCCACTAGTGGCTCGCTCTTGGAATGGCAATGTCGGTTAGTTGGTGGGTCCAACACTTTGGTCCAAAGTGAAATCTCTACATCCACATTTACTGGATTGCCATGATATTGCTGACACATATTCATAGTAATCAAAAGGACGAATCATAAGACTTTGTGCTCCCCTGACAGAACAGAACAACAACAGATCATGTCTGTCCCCATGCACCGTCCCTCCTTTCCCCTCTTCCTCTTCGCCTCATCCCCAGTTCGAAGCGCCGAGCGCGTCTTTGCGAGGCCGTCGTGTCAGCAGCAGTCGGCTGAACTCAAAGTGCAAACTGCTGGAGGAACTTTGGGAGCAAACTCGGTGGTGCCTGCATACCGTGTGATATGTATGCGTAATAACCTACGCTGCTGGATTACTGCTACAGCCGCACACGATCGTGATATAAGACCAGTTGGAGCATTGTGGTAACTTGGTAGTGGTTTTGGTTTTGATTTAGCGAATTAGCTTTTGTGACTCTATAATGAAATTGGACTTAAACGCAGATGAACTTTAGTCCAGGGTTTAGGATAAAAAGCGTAGACTTTGTTCACAGTCAAAATGTTCATACACAAGAAGTTATCCAGATAAAGTCAACGGAAAACTGGCAAGAGGCAGGCAGATGTCCGAAATCCAAAAACACAAGCAAAGGTCAAACGCAAAGACAATGTGGCAGGTACCAAAGAGAAGGGACGGCTATTTTTTAAAGGTGTTTCTTGGTGGGAATTTCAGGAAACAGAAACCTATACTCAGATGTCAGTAGCGTGGCGGTGAAGTGACCAGGAACTGGGCGGACAGGAAGTGGATGATGCAGAGACTCAACTTGCGACAACATCTACAGTCAGATTAGACAAACTCAGTAAAGTGTGTTGAGCGACTTCATCAGGGAAGCCAACTCTCATCTGGTCTCCAATTTGTTTTAGCACATGCTTGCAGTTCGGCTCTGGAGCTGGCCGTGTCAATTGAACAGTTATTTGGCAGAAGGTCGGCGATTTGATCCCCCGCTCGCCAAGGCCCGCAAGGCCGAAGTGTCCTTGGGCAAACCCTAAATATACAGCAGCACTGTATGAATGGGTGAATGCGACTTGTACTGTAAAGCGCTTTGAGTGGTCGATTAGACTCAAGCGCTAGATAATACGCTCCAAACTATTGATTTTGGAGGGTTCTCAGTGAGGATTTTGTGTCGGGTTACGAGCATGGCATGATGACCGAAATGGACTGTGACAGCCTCGCTATCATATCAGCGATGGGCCGTTCAGTGACCTCTCTCCTGCTGCTCTCGTTTCCAACACTGTGTGGCATCTAGCAGGTCGAGGCTGTGGCATCCCTGCGGCAAAAAACACACAGACACACACACACACACACACACACACACACACACACACACACCAAAGGGAGCTGTCGCCTCCCATGCTTTGGCTCGCGTCAGCGGCCCTCTCATGGCGGGACATAAGCACAGTATACTGCAGCGGGGAATCTCTGGGAGAGAAGTGAGGGTCTCTGGGAGGGTGACCTACTTTTGCTCCCCTCTTCGGTTCTGCCGGAGAGAGAGAGAGACGCACTGCTGAGCACACAGCTTGTAATGTTCCATCCCCTTTTGACTGCAGGTGCAACGGCTCGACAAGCCACGTCCAACGAGGCATAGACGCCGGATGAGCGTTGTGTATTATGCATGCACGCGTCTTCTCGCTGATGCACCGACTTATTCCAGAATGCATTCCCACATCCATTCTGAAAATTTATTTTTAATATTGCATAAAGGACCGCAGCGCTCACAACGCCGGTTATGTGCAGCATGTGTGTGTGTGTGTGCGTTCGCCAACTAAAGTACACAGTTGCCCGAGGGGGTCACGAGCCAAAAAGGTCGGGAATCACTGAATTACCAAGAGCGGTTTGCGATCATGCCAACATTCGCTGCTGACTTATTCAGCAGATCTGTCGATGCACATCGGCCCGTGAAGCTAAAATCTCGGGCGGCGTCGCTTCTCCGTCAAGCTTCGCTCATTGGCGTCGTGAGCCTCCGGGCAGGAGTTTGCCGCTGCAGCAAAAAATAACGTTTGGGAATTTTACTTTTTGTAGACGTTTGAGCAGGTTAGCTTAGCATTAAGACTGGAAGCAGGTGGGAAGGGGGTGAGCTCGCCTCTTTCCAAAGGTACAGAGAAAGATGAGTCTAACAACAACAACAACAACAACCTCACTGTTGAATTAATTCAGCTAATGGACAAAATTGATGATGGTGCGAGATGGAAGGTCATGGGGTCACCAAAGTTCAAACGGACCCAAAATGCCTGCACCAAATTTTCATCTTAATCCGTCCGCCAGATGTCGACAAACATGTCAACGTCATGGTGGCGCCCAAAGAGAAGTCACAGTATCTCCAGGACGGACGAGACTGACAAGTTGTGTGTTTTAGGAGGAGTCACATGTCAAGTGTTGGTACAGTTCAAACAAATGACCTACGGGAGAAACTAAATCAGTGAACTTCATTGTGTAGGAGTTGGTGGGCAGGATTGTTTTCTGTTACATTTGGAAAGAGCCAGGAACCTCGTCCTCCTCCGAGCTGCAACTTCGTTTTCAGATATACAGATGGTTCTGATATTCTAATCTAGCTTTTGGCAAGACGGTGAATAAGTGTATTTCCCCAAAAACTTGAACTATGTCACAAAAAAAAAACTTTAAATGGGGGGGGCGGGGGGGTTGCCTTCGGTGAAACAAAAACTTTCTCGCATGGAAACATTTTTCCACTACAGACTCTGAGTCACATCATCTGTCACCTTATTGTGATTTGGCATTTCAATTTTCGACGAACTTACTGTACTAATAAACGGACTCTCTCCGGATCAGCGAGTCATTAGAAGTTCTGACCTCGGCTCCATCGTGTGTTAATCGCGTTAGGCCATAAGCCTAATTGCTGAAGGAGTCACCGGCTTTACAGCCCCAGAGCCCCTTCAGCACTCTGGGCCCCAGCTCCTTATCCACCGGAGGGCTCTTGTCAAAAAAAAGAAAAAAGAAAAGCCAGCGGTTCCTGTGAGGGAGACAGTGACAGGATCCCATAAAGAGTGGAGAGGGGGGTCAGCGCCGGGTCAGAGATGGAAAAGCTGGAAGAGAAACAAAAGCAAAGTGCTGCTCAGGAAGCCTGTGTCAGCGAGACCAGCATCAAATATTCATTTAGCCAAAAAAAGCAATTTAAATCCTCACCGAGAAGGTTCAAGGGCGCCAGGGATCGGAGGTCCCGCAGGGTCCCGTAGGGTCACAGCAGCAGAGCAGCTGACCTCTTCAGAAAAAGAATGTTGTATGGACAAAAAGGATCTAGTTTATTAACAGTTGGATTTGGGAAATACACTTTCTTGTGAGCTGGCGCAACCAACCAGGACATTTAGGTTTGATTCAACACTTCTGCTCAGCAAACACGTCGGGCCAGAGAAGGTGAACGTTTTTCTTTTTCTGTGCACGTTCTTTTAGGGGGGGAAAAGTAGGGCACGATGAGCTGCAGGCCTGTTACGTCCCCGCCCACTGGAGCACAACACACACTGATAACACACACAGAAACAGAGACTGGATACACATGAGAGATCATAACTTTACTGTAGCATCAGGAATCACAGAGTTGATGTCTGTCCTGGTGTCAGTTACATAAATGTAGAAATATCTTGGTGGAGGGATTTCATGATTAATACTCCTTTTCTTTTTTGTTGTTGCAACAGGCGGCAAGAGGTTTTCGGACATCAGAGGATTAAACGCAGCAGATCTGAGAGTGTGTGTGTGTGTGTGTGTGTGTGAGACTGAAGCCTCCTCCTCGTGTTCCGGCTGCACGACACCCTGAGAGATCACTGAGGCTGCTGTTGCTAGGCAACGGCTCGGTGCTGCCGAGGGAGGCGGGATGAGGGAATCCTGCAGACGATCAGAGGAGCTTTATTCCCCGTTTGAAGTCTGCGCGAGTCTTTGATGGTCCGACGCCTCGGTTGGCCACAGTCCACCCACAGCACCTGTAACGTTCACCCACACTGTGGCACCGGCACCAGAATAACCACAAACAGATTTTAACAAGAACAAGAAAAATCAACCTTCACTTTTGTTTCCTTCTTTAGTTTTGGCTCAAGGGGGATGCGGACGTCAGTCTGTTATACAAAACTGTGGGAATTTTTATTTTATTTTTCATTATCTATCAATCTGCTGATCAAATTATTGATTTGGGTTGTAAATGTTCAGAAAATAGCCAGTTACCCAGAATCTAAAAATGCTTGTTTTGTCCAATATATTGTCCAAACTTCAAAATGAACAAAAATGCAAAAAGTTGTTTAAGAAACTTACTATTATTATCAATTATCAATAAAAAGCTCTATTTGTGGACACTGTTGGACAGTTTCATCTACAGTGAAGCATCATGTTTTATAACTTCTTCATACATTTTGCAGACAAAAATCTTGGTTTGTAGAGCAACTGAAGCTGTTCAATAAATGTAGAGGAGTAAACGGTTTTAATATTTATATCTGCAATCAAACAAAGTAAAAGAATTAAGTGAAAAGAAAATAATTAAATAAATATCAAGTAAATGAACCTCATATTTACATTCGAGTGCATGATTTGAGTAAATGTACTTCCCACCGCTGCTCAGTGACACAGACACGGGGACGTCAACAAGTACTGAAACACAGACTCACACGTTGTTGGTTTGGGTTTTTATTGGCAAAATTAAAAAAAAATATATAATAATAATATTCAACAACAGTTTTTACACCAGACAGAAAAAGTATTGCAGGTTCAGTTTCTTCTCTTGAGGTATATGGCTCTGTACCTAACTGCTATAACACGATGCTGCCCCCATGTGGTGGCTGCTGGGACACGTACCGGCAGTGACGAGCGTCCTCTCAGCTCCTTGTCGTTCGTCTTTTCCCTGTATTCGACTCACCGACTGAAGCGTCGCCGTGATCAGCTTCTACGTCGTCTGCTCTTCTGACCGCGGGCCCTGATGCTCGCAACAGGTATTTAGGTACATGCTGAAAAAAACAAGAGCAAAATGTTTATTCAGTGTTCAACACCAACGTTATGGAAGGTTTTCTTTCACAGATCATAAGTGGAACGCACAAATTCCATTTGAATGAAACTTCTAAGTGAGTGCAAATTGTCTGTATTGACAGAATGAAAGATTTATCAAATCTTAAAATACGTACATCCTCTCTTTTTATGGAATTTGACATCTTCCCCTCTTTGGTCTAATTCTATTGATTGAATTAAAAACTAAAGGTTTGTCCACATTTTAGCTGAAGCAGTTTTTTCTTTTGACTTTTATTGTTTAACGTTTTTTTTTATAATGTCTGTTTTTGTTTAAGGCCCCCCTGCCGATACAAATTTCAATATCTGAATTCAGGGAATCTGCTGATGCTGATTCCTGATCCTTTACCAGTTCTACCTTTTGTCACAAATATTAAATCTCAGTACTTCAACTTATGTAATTTTAAAATACATTAAGTTAATGAGGCCAAAATTTGCTGCGGCTCTTAAGTCAGAGGAACATTGAGAAGCACTGACTTTCACTGGTGAAAAATCTGAATTTCATGTGGATCAATTCTACAGCAAGTGACCAATTCTTGATCCACTTAATAAGGGAACTATCAGCTCTGTGACTGATCCAGCATCCCCGATTTTTTAAATTAGAAATATTCACGACCTTTGTCCTGACCTCTGCACCTTTCATCTGGAAAATAAACAGAGCCCTTTGAGTTTGCATGGAAACAGAATAAAGAGGAATAAAATCGGACTAATGGTAAGATCATCACAGAAATACCAATATGTCTGAATTCGTGGAAACAACTCAGAGATGTAAAAACAAAACAAACAGACTCACAACGCCTTGGTGACAGTGAGGCGCCGATAAATCTGACAAACCAAACTCACCATCTAACCAATAGTCAAGAGCTCAGAGGAAGATGCCACAAGCCTATGAAAAGTGATTGAACAACAGACAATCTGACCCCTTGACCCCTGAGGACTATCTGACCCCTTGACCCCAGCTTGACGGCCATGTAGAGTCATCACAAACACCAACATCTACACCGTCTCACCAACTACTGTAGCAGCTAAAGGATGATGCAATCAGTTTTCTTTTAGTTTTGTTATGGTTTTTCCACGCTGCAACATTCAGGTTTAACAAAATTATCCGGCAAAGCAGGAAATGTGGTCAGGTGCCACAGCGCTGCACGGTACAGTGACTGGTTTGTCTCTCGCTCACAATCTGTTAAATGAACAAAACCACAGACGAGACTTTCTCTTCCTGCTTGAAGAATTATTTTCTCTCGCAGTACTTACTCTGAGGTGAGTTGGCGATGCACATCAGGCGACTTAAATGAGTAATGTGCACATTGGGGGCTGCTGATTTACAGCACTTTCAGTTTCAGAAACAGACTAAAGATCTGTGTGTGTGTGTGTGTGTGTGTGTGTGTGTGTGTGTGTGTGTGTGTGTGTGTGTGTGTGTGTGTGTTTGTGTGTGTGTGTGTGTGTCTGTGTGTGTGTGTGTGTGTGTGTGTGTGTGTGTGTGTCTGTGTGTGTCTCAAAGAGAATATCTTTTTCAGCCAGACAGTTGGAGGATTCAGCAAAGTTGTGAATCTCTCACCCGGGAGGTTGGTGTTCGAGGATCCAGATCTCTGCTGGTCCGGCTCTGGATCCTCGCGCTGTGTCGTGGCTCGGTGGAGCCGCCGGGGCGATTTACGGTCGAGAGCCGGAGACGACCGGTCGTCGCGGGTTCGCTGACTTCGGCCAGAAGGTCCGTCAGTTCCCCGTCACTGATCTCCTCCTCCTCCTCCTCCTCCACCACCACGGAGGAGGAGTCTGCACAGCACAGGGGTGGTTCCACAAAAAGAAGAAGAGAATATCTTGTAATCATCAATCATCACTTTGGAAATTCTTCTTCTTCTTCTCTAACAATTTCAGCATTACACTTTGGGCAGATCTTTCCCCACTGTCATTTTGCAATTTCAAAAGATCTAATTTCACTTTATCACAGTGTTTCCCCCACAATTACATTGGAAAGTCAAATTCATTTTAATTAAAAAAGAAAATATATATATATTTATTTATTAGTATTTTACATATAATGCCAAGCAGAAGTAATTTAAGGTAATTTTCCTTGTACACCTTATTCCTCATCAAGAGATTGTGGATGAAACTTTTTGAACCTAACCCTAACCCCCCAACCAGTTAACCTAGGGGAATCATATTTGTATTTCCGCATGTTCAGGTGTCGTTATCTATGTTCCTTTTTAGATTCTAGATACAAAACAAATTTGCCCTCCAAAATTTGTAAAATAAAATAATAATGAGGACATAGCTCTACCTGTGTGAGGACTGACTGCACAGTCGGGACAAGTCCAGTCGCCTTCAGGGCCTGAGTTTAACGATGGTGTCAAGCAGTCCATGTGAAACCTGCACACAGGCAGCACAACCACCGGTTTCACCATTAAATACATTTTTGACTTTTGCAAATGTAGATAACACATCTTTCATAACAACGAGCAACTTGACGATAGAGTACCACACCCTGAATCACAGTATCTGCACACCAGCAGCCGGTGTCTGCGGTCGCTCCGTCCACATTCCTCACAGAACACAGCGTCAGCGGCGCCCGGCTCCTCCTCTTCATCATCATCTTCATCCGCCTCCTTCTTCCGGCCCCTCACTTTGATCTGCAGGAGCAGCACGAGCAGATCAGCTACCAGCAGCACACTGGTTCACGCGTCTCCTACAGCAAAACTCTGTAAAAATATTCACCTTCTTTTGAACGACCCCTCCGGCACACCGTCTCTGGTGGATGACGGCGAAACTGATCCGGTCCACCGGGCAAGTGTTGGACGTCTGAGGACCAGGACAGGGGAACAAAATACATATGTTCTCTTAAGGGTCGTGCAGCTTTGACAGTGTCGTTTTACAATGACATTACGTGCTACACATATTAATGGAGAGGATCTGTAATGTCGAAACTTCATTTTGAACGGGGCTGTGAGTCATCATTATACTCATCGTCGATGAATCTGCTGTACGGCTAAATTTATTAAGTGCTTAGTCCATCGAGAGAAATTGAATCACCAAATATCTACTGATGAATATTTTAAGTCACTCATCCAACAAAAATTGGAGCCAGAAATGGCAAATGACAATTTGAACATGATCCAAAAATGAGATGTTAAATTTTAGATTTGTCTTGACTCTCTGTTATTTCATGTTTTATGTGAAAAATCAAGTTTATAATGCGTCATATTAAAAGAGCGAACAGATTTTTTTATTACTATGATTAAGTAATGTGCAGCAAAGGGAATTGATGTAAATGTTGCTAAAGCACTTCCTGGGTTTTCCAAAGATCACCTGAAAAAGTGTCACCAAATATGAATTGTCAAATCATAAAGCACAGACAACAAATGTTGCTTACGGTTATTCATACTTAACCACGTTGTACATAATTGTAAGATGAACATTTCGTTGTTTGGACTGTTAAATCAGACGAAACAAGCAACTTGAAGACAT
Organism: Scophthalmus maximus; assembly: GCF_022379125.1. NCBI lineage: Eukaryota > Metazoa > Chordata > Actinopteri > Pleuronectiformes > Scophthalmidae > Scophthalmus > Scophthalmus maximus. The sequence continues at coordinate 4,357,082 of NC_061517.1, read as the reverse complement.
CTCATATCAAAACTCTGATCCATGTCATCCTAATCTGAAGATTATTTCATCTCTATTCATTTATTGTATCATAAAAACATATGAATATGTTTAAATCCCATGTTCCGTGTGTGCGTGTGTGTGTGTGTGTGTGGCAGGTGAAGTGTGTGCGTGTGTGTGTGTGTGTGGCAGGTGAAGTGTGTGCGTGGCAGGTGAAGTGTGTGTGTTTGTGTGTGTGTGTGTGTGTGTGTTTACCTGGGACCATCGCAGGATACACTGGAGGCAGAAGACGTGCGGGCACCTCTCCAGAGAAGCAACAGGTCTCTGCTCGAAGTGACCCAGGCAGATGTGACATGTGTCTGCCGAGGACGTGTCCATTATAGATCAAACAGCACACGACGAAAACAAACTGTGTGTAGAACTAAACGTTTGAATAAACTACACCTGACTCCGCTTTGTTGTGACGCAATTTCCGATTAGCTAGCTAGCTAGCTTAGCCGTTATCTAACAACATGAGTGCGCCTTTGAATTAAGACAATACTGTCATACAGTGATAACAATTTAATGCGTTTGTATCAGAAATAGTTTTATAGTTTCCTGGCTCTATATCGAACTACAGATTAATAATTCACATGTCGACGGAAACCTCTTTTCACTCCACTTCAATTTCGGCGCTACTCTAGCTAACTTCCGGTCTAACTCCTTCAGAATAAAGGCGTCAAAATACAAATTTTATTCATTTATTTATGCATGTATTTACTTATTTTGTTCACTCGTGTATGCACAAATTGTGATTATGGACCAAATCATACCAAAAGCTTTCAGTCATTATTTCATCGAGAAAAACTTTGGCTGTGTTTTGTGGGCAACAATTAAATTTATTTTATTTTTTATTTCTATTGTCATTGTTGTAATAATCAAAGCACAATGACAATTGACTTGATAATATCCTGCTCTATTACCTGATATTGAAGCCCTGTATTGAGGAGACAAACATTTTGTATTATAAACTCCAAAACTTGAGCTAAAACTGTGCTTATATTCCTAAATAACTATGCACACGAGAGAGAGAAAATAATTATTATTAATTTTAATGAAATGATTTAACAGCCGTTCATTTTTGCCAAAAGTTAAGACTTGTGACACACATCATTATGTTCTACTTTCAGTTTACCACTTATTCTTTCACAATCAGGAAATCATAAAGAACCAGAGTTTCACATATCTTCACTATGTCCTATGTGATTGTATTTGTATATTTTAAACCGTTTTGTGAATTAACCTGAACTGAAGAAAAAAATTTGAGACATTTGATGCCTAATATAAAAAACATGAAAATGTGAACCGTGTTTTCACCTCTTTTATGTATTTTGTTTAATCATATCAAACCACGAGATCAACACTCAGAAAACTCAGACGTTATATTCATGGTACTGATTACGTAGCCTGTCGGAACCGTTAGGAAAATGAAGCTATAGGCAAAAAAAAAAAAATGTGAACATGCCCCAAAATCCCATCAATTCACTGACATACTCAAATGCCCAGCAGTTTTTTTTCTTTGCCAAACTTAATTTTTGGCTTTCATCTGATTAGTTTTCTCTTTCTTTCTAATATCTTGTTTTTGGATTTATAGTGCTGATATAATTCAAAAATAAATGTACAACATCAGATTAAAACTAATGCAGTGCAATAAACAGCCCTGAAATGAGTCGAGAGTTCATGAAAATGTGTTGATGATGTTTTCGGAGGCTGCAGTTGAACTGCATTGTATTAAACTGCCCTCACTGATTTGAACGGTGTGGACAAACCATAGACTGTATATAAACAGGGACAAACTAATATAACACCCCATCAATATTGAGCAACAAACATAATTCGATTTATCATTATAATAACGCTGTGGTGCGAGGTGAACTATCTGCATAACCCAGTGTCATGCTCCGATTTCCTGTTCCCCTCAGAACATAGTAGGCTGACAGGAAATTGAGATGCCTGAGAGCAAAGAGCAGCAAGCTGTACACTCCACAGAGCAGCTGCACGGAGACGGCGTAGCAACAGAACACAACTTTATCACACGTGAAGCTTTCCTACGTTTCAAGATCAATCTGAGAAGCTGAGCCACAAAGTAAGTGAATTTTCTTTTCTTTCTTTTCTTTTTTTTTGTCAAAATCATCTTATATTTGATCCTGCTACGTAGTGTAGGATGACTTTTGAGTTATGTGAAAATTAATCCGTTGTTTCAGAATTTGTGAATCTACTTTCAAATGTGGTAAAAACCACCGAACAGTAAACAGGACTCAAATCTTTTGTGTTTCGCGTGGTGAGAAAGTTTAGCAGGAAGACAAAACATTCAGCATCTCACAAACAAAGTGTTGACTTCATGTGGGATCAGTTTTTTTCTGCCAATTGTTTCACTTCACTTCTTTTTCGGTCAAACTCTGAAAGGAGTGCGGCAAAATATTTTGTCGAGTGTAAAAAACCCCAAAAAAACCACCCTGGTTGACAAACTCGACCAAGAGGGTTATGTTGTTAGCACGATTATTTTAAATTTTCTGCCATAGTAACAGGTGATTCCATTTTGGGAGATATCCAGATCCTGGAGTGGTTTTTTTTTTTGTTTTTTTTAGGGATTCTTCAATTTTACATTTTGAGTCAAATTTTAACAATTACGTAACATCTCAAAAATATGAAGGTGAGATGGAGATGGGAATGTAAGTTTTTGGGTGAAACAGCATACAGGTGGGATGTTGGCTCGGCATCGGTTAGGACTGAGTGCACTTGTTCCCCTTTATTTTCTTCAAACAAACCTGAACTAAACAGAGGAATGCAGTCAGTTTCTAAAAAGAAAAACCCAAAACAGACATAAACAGTTATATAAGAAGAATTAAGTAAAGACATTTGGTAAATGTTACTTATTAAATGAGTGAAAGATTAGTTTCCGAGGTTGTGTGAAAGTAAAAGTGGAAAAACTCTGAATGGAAACATGTTTGTGTTGCTACAGTTGCAGACGACGGCCTGCAATGCAGCAGCGTGTATGAAAACCAACCTACACACACACACACACCTCGATCTGCCATGATGAACATGACGGACGCCCGCTGCAGCATCCCCTCGGCCGAGTACCAGTTCTACCTCTTCCCGGTCGTCTACATCCTGGCTCTAGTTGTGGGTCTACCTGGGAATCTGGCGGCCCTCTTCGTCTTCACCTTCAAGATCACCCCTCGCACGCCCTTCAGCGTGTACATCAGCAACCTGGCCCTGGCCGACATCGTCATCCTCTGCACCCTCCCCTTCAGGATCCACTACCACCTCAACAGGAACAACTGGGTGTTCGGGGACGTCGCATGCCGCGTCACGGGCATTCTGTTCTTCGCCAACATCTACCTGAGCATCGGTTTCATGACCTGCATCTGCGTGGATCGCTACATGGCCACGGTGCACCCGCACGCCTACCTGAGGCTGCGGAGGCCGTGGTGCCCTCTGGCGGTGAGCGCGGCGCTCTGGTGCATCACGGGCGTGGCGATGCTGGCCTTCGTCCTCATGGGCCCCCTGAAAACCGACGCGGACGATTCCAGAGGCCAGAGCTGTTTTGAGAACTTCGCCAAGCACGAGTGGGACACACGCCTGTGGGCGTACAGCGTCCTGAGCCTGGTCTTCTGCTCCCTGCTGCCCTCCGTGGTCATCCTGGTTTGCTACCCGCTGGCCGTGAGGCGCATCTCCATGATCAGGACAAAAATGGCCAAGAGGGCGGTGAGGGTCATCTACACCATCCTGGCCATCACGCTGCTTTGCTTCCTTCCCAACCACCTGGTGTACCTGCTTCACCTCCTGCGGCGCATGGACGTCATCAAGAGCTGCTCGTCCGCCAACCGCATCTACGACGCCCGGCGGGTCACCATGGCCCTCGTCACCCTCAACACGTGCCTGGACCCCGTGCTTTACTTCGTCACCACCAGCCACTGCAAATGGAGGCGCTTCAAGATGACGTGGCTGTGCGCACGAGTGCAGAGGAGAAGCGGTGTTTACACCATCGCGTTGGACTGAGACGGGCGCCAGCTAATACCGAATGTAAATATATAACACTCTGCCCCTTGGTCATGTAAATAGAATTCCGCAAAAATAAAGACTTCTACATAAATGTGTTTATTAGAAATGTCGCTGTATGTCAAAATAAAAAGGGACAAATCAGATTACGAGTCTTATTTTTCTTTATCTACAGATTCTACAATGTCCCCCACACAGGAGCAGGGGAGAACGTACAGCCTGGATGTTGTTGATGTCTGCTGAAATCCAGGATCCAATAGTGTTGCTCGAATTCTTTTGAGGGAGACTTCCCTTCAGAGGTTTAATGTTTTGGGCCCCCGTCCCAAAAAAAAAGAAAGAAAAAAAAAAGAAGATATTTCAGCAGAGTCCAGACGGAAGCCCCTTTTTCAGCAGAGTCGAAAGGAAACTGCCCAGGTCTTCGTCCTGGCAACGAAAACCAGAGAGTAAAAGTCAGAAACGGGAACAATGTAGGAAACGACAGAGCAGAACGACCTTTCACATTGAAGTAAATCTATCTTATCCTTTAAATCACGTTGTTAGATCAGACTCTTATTTCTCTTATGTCGGTTATTTTCACCAAGGTTAATATGCAGATTATGTTCATAGTGAAAAACTAAAATGGGATGACATGTTCAGATTCAGCCATTATTTGATCATACGGTGAAAACGAGACAGGGGAACCGGGTGAGAGAGAGAGAGAAGGGGAGAGACACAGGGCAGCAGATAGTCAGGGGGTGGTCCGGAATCGAACGGGGGACCAGCTGCCCAAACCCTAACTCCACGCCGGGATTCACTTTGTTTGCTCCGATCAACACAAAGTAATTCAGTTCAAAATTTAAAAAAAGTTAAAAAAAAGAGTAAAAAAAAAATAAAAGCTTCAGTAACACATTGTGTGTACATTTGACTCATTTAAAATTTCGTGCTACATCATTTATATTTCTCTTTTATAATCTTTATTATTATTTAGTATTTCACATTCTCGTCACTCACACATATTATCCTTACACCTGTTCTAGGTATGTATTAGATTAAATATATATTTAAAAAGAGTAACATGTTAAAAAAGGAGTCTACCCTACACTGAGGCTTACAGAGACAAACATTATCAACTTGAAACTGTTACCACACGTGACCACACAAGTGATTAATTATGCTTATGCTTATATTGATGAAGTGATCTTCATAATAAATAAACTACAGTGTGTTTGTGGTTCTGGGTTTAATTTGGGTGGTAATTAGTAAAAGCAGATATGACTAAGTCCCCTTTTTTTCGTTGCCCTTTATGCTTATGGAACACCACAGTGACCAAACTCCTTCCATGACGCGGTCCTGCAGGCAGGTTCCTCCACCTCCTGCTTTCACACTCTCAAACTGTCCACCCACACCAGTGCTTTCACTTCTTAGACCTTTATTCAGGACTGTGTAAATTCCCCCCCACCCCCCCTCCGGTAAAAAAAGAAGAAGAAGCAACCCCCCCAAAAATATCTGTTTGTGTTCTGTGGCTCAAAGAATCTAAGACAAGAAATATTTATTCTGAACCTCAACAATCGTCTTCGTTCTGATTGTGGCCAAGACTCATCGCCCCCTCCTCTCTGCCGCATGTTTTATTTAAAGGTGCCGTGTCCAATCTGAAAATGTGAATACGATTAAATGGATGTAAACAAACTGCAGCTTTTCTTTACTTTTATCACTTGACCACTTTTATCTTATCCTGTTTTGCACGTAGAGCATCCTCACTTTTAATCTCTTCATCCGCCTTATTGTTTTTATGCTGTTTTAAACAATGTGAACTTTGGTTTTTCTTGGCAATTTAAAAGGCCATTGAGAGGCAACAGTAAAACAAGACTCAGACTGTGAAAATCTTTTTTACCTGGTAACTCCAGGAAAGCAGCAGGACCTTGGTGTTGGCGTCGTCGGCGGAGGACGACACTTTGATGACGATGGACTCCACCATGACGGTGCCGTCAGGGAGGTGCTGGATGGTGTAACCTTTCAACACGCTGACACAGAGAGGAGAAAGCACAGCATTTAAAAAAATATAATTTTTAACGCATCAACAATGCAGATTTTTCTAGTGATACATAAGTTAAGTAGAGACGCTCCAATATTCAAAATGTGCTGCTTTGTTAAAATGTTTCAACGTCAAAAACTTTTTACTTTTGAGCACAGATTAATTTGATCAATTGACAAAAGTGAAGCAATGATTATAACCTTACAACTGTCAGAGGTTGCAGGGCAGACAAAATAATAGAACGTATTATTTATTTATTTTATAGGCTTATGACCATTGATGCTATTAACATCAATGCTGTATTGTTTTAACCTCTCTTACATACCAGTTTCACAGTAAGTAAAATATACAGCAAGTTGCTTCTCCTATTAATATCATATGTCACTGGTGGAAGGTCAATAACGTGGACGGTGGTGGTGAATTTCAGAATCATGCAGATGAGACATTAGATGCAGGGGGCCCGTCAGCGACAATCGTCTTCTCCTTCCTGCTCTCACCTCTTGAGGTGTGTGTAGATCCTGTGGAGTGTGTCCGAGTCGCTGTGCGGGTCCTGCAGCTGCACGCGGCAGGTGAAGCGCAGCTGGTGTTCGTTGAGGCCCAGCTCCTTCAGGGCCTGCTCCGACGACACCAGCTTCAGGCTCTGTGCGCCGCGGGGAGAAGACGGCAAGAGAAGCAAATCAGCATCTGTCGATCGATGTTACTCGAGCAAATCGAAACCAGAGTGCAGGTCATGAATTAAAGGGTCACAGTTAAAATATTCAAAAAGGAGCGACGCAATTACACGACTGACATGAAGAGAACTTACGTTTTCCTTCATGATCAGGGTACCGTGCATGGTGCGAGGCTTTTTGGGATCAGGCAGAGGCCCTTCAACAACAAACAAAAAAAGGGTTGAAAATATAAACATATAAATAAAGAAGCAAATTGTTACATGAATACATTTGCAGATTGTTGAAAATGGACAAAACGGTAAACAGTAATATGTGTGTGGTGGCCACGTTATTGGTTCAATAGTGTCGAGTTTGTGGCTGAGTTGGCGTATTGGCCTACGTTTGACAGAGTTCTACAAAAGCTGCTTTCAGACATGAAACCAATTTTTTTCCAGAGAACGCACATATTTTGAGATTTGCAAATGTTGCTCCGGACATTTTGCGGAACTTTTTCTGCCAGCACCCTTGTAGAATTTCCCAGTGAGTCCATGTGAGAATACAAAAGGAAATACTCTGGAAAATTACAGTTTTTAGTTTACATTCCCGTGACCTTAAATAAATGACAGTTGTCATATGTCAACCAATCTGGGTCGCGATATTTCAGCGGCACGGTGCAGGACAACGAGCACGCTGAACAAAAGCTTCGACCAAATCAAAAGAAATTCAGAATGTCAGGGCCAAACAAAAGCGAGTTCTGGGACTGAAACCGTGTGGGCACACACCACTGTCACAGTGCCAGGCCAGTGCCAGGTTATAACTTTAACACTTTCCCTAAACTATGATTTAAAAAAACGTACCTCCGAGAGCCATCTCCCTCTTGAGCAGGTTGAGTGAGATGTCCACAGGCACGCTGGGGTTTGTGCTCACGGTTGCCGTCTCTCCATTGGCCGGCATGTAACAGTCTATGCCTGACATTGAAAAAAATCAGAATCAAGACTGAAAGCTTCCCCCCGTCTTCCTACTGTGAGCGTTCACGTTTTACCGAACAATATTGATCTGGTCCGAGTTGCACTCACTGAACTCCTGTTCAATCTTGCCCTTGAGGAAGGTCATCTTGGCGCCCTCCCCGTGCACCAGCAGCATGTTGCGCGGCTCTGCCATACGAATGAGCTGCATGATGCCCTTAGCGTCGGCATGGGCACTGAAGGACATGTACTCCACCTGCAGCTTCACCTCCAACTGGAACAACCACAGACAGACAGAAAGAAAGTCAGTGTTGTTCTTCACGTTTTTGTTGCTTTTTTTTCTTTTTCTTTTCTGTAAAATAAACCCAGGAGCCAGTTAGCTTAGCTTTAGGAGGCTGGAAAGTGGAGGAAACAGTTAACATGGCTCTGTGTTAAGATAAAACAAAATCTACCAGCACATCTAAAGCTCTTTCAATAATATGTTAAAACTGTAAAATATAAAAAAAAGGAATTAAAAAAAAGACGATGGATGACATGACAACTTCGAAAAAGGGAAGCCAAAATATCTGGATCGCCCCCTGGTGGCTGGGTGCAGTATAGGTCAAAACCCCCACCTTCTCCATTTTACCGAATGAGACATGGACAGAACTTAAAAAAAGGTCAAATCATTTTTTCATTTTAGGTTGTTCTTATCACACTGATGTGTGTTCCAAGTGTTGATGTTTCCAATCAGTTTCGTTTTTAATTTGTTATTTGATGTTGTAAAAATGGGGTAAACATCATGATTGACAGCTGAGACTGACTCGTGATTGGTCCAGTGTGTGTATGGGCAGGACGATGATCGAGCAGCTCCACTCCACGACGCATCGTTCGTCTATATTTACAGACTATGTTTAAAACTTTAAATTTTTTGAAAAGCTACGGGAAGTTAAGAAAGAGGATATAGTGACATGACTGACATGATGGGGGTCATGTGATCGAGGTACAAAACATGTGACTTTATCTGCAAAATTACAGCCATAACTTACAACATGACGCTGTGACTGAAAATATAAACTGTATTCGTAATTTTAAAAAAATCTTACCGTCGCTCTCCCTTCCATCTCCAGTTTCCTCTGTCCATTTAAGATCTTATGACCGATTGTCCCTTGTACACAATACCCGGGCATAATTACCTTAAGAAAAGAGGAATTAGCTTTGTATCACATGTTGCCATTTAAAACAGAAAGAAACTACATTTCCCAACAGGACTCACCATGTTCTTCTCATTGCCGGCCCATTTCTTGAAGATTTGCAAAGACTGACCAGCGTGCAGCATACCTGGTGTGGCGAACACCACCTGGAAGAGCACACGTCTGTTGTAGCTCGCTGCAATTTGAATTTTTTAATTACAAACTACTCACAAAAACAAAACCTTACCATGGGTCCTGGATTATCGGCGTAGGAGCGATCGAAAGGCTTGATGTGCTTGAATTCAAACATGTTCCTCTGGACAAAGGTTTTCCGAATCTTCTGGTTGGTCCACGTGATGAAGAGCTTGTAGTAGTGATTCGCTTTCTCCGTTAGCCCGGTGGAGAAGTAGATCGGGGCCTTCAGGTTCATCCTCTCCCTGTGCGGTGATGAGTAGGTGATTAGATTGTCCGACCAATTTAAAAAGTTCAGCAGCGGCTATTTATCATCTACATGTGCGACCTTTGTGTAATGTGAAAAATGGGTCTGATAACATTAATCAGGGAGCGGACTGTGATTATCTCCAGACGTCAACACCTCTGCTCTTTTATTTCGAGCTTCGACAAGAGACAAAACCTCATTCACAAAACCTCCACTGGATATTAAAGCTACAGTGTTAATATTTAGAAAAACGTATTCACAGAAATTTTATATATTGTCCATAACTATGTGTTCATATATGAATAATCACATGCAACTAAGAACCAATGTTTTTTCGTCAACTCTGAATGAGTTGAATATAGTTACGAGGTGGACCCGACCTCCGTGTGAGTCTCCATGTTTGCTACGTTGTGTTGAATACGGTTGTTGCACAAAACGGTCCAGAATACGTTGATCTTTCTGCGCTGCCGGAAACCGTAAATTGAATCAGCGGTGCACCACCATAAAATGTCCCCTGTCGGTTGCTCAATTGGTTGCGGTTTGCAACTTTACCACCAGAAAATCAAAAATTATACACTGGATATTAACCAAAACTAAATAAGGCAAATTACAAAGACTTTGCAGTGTGAATGCTAGCTGCTGAAAGCCTGACGCTAAACTGGGTAGCTGGCTAGATTAGAAATGGGTAGTTTATGTGTAATTACTAGAACGATCGCGGAAAGCGCTGAATATTTCGGAAAGTATAAAACGTTATGAAAAAGTTGAATACAAGCCGGAATGTCTAATGCTAATTGAGCTGAACGTTTCGATGTTTCTAGGTAGAAAAATGTGGAAGGAGAAGACGGCCCCCAAAAACCCTACCAAAACGTTTCCAGCAGGATACAGAGTTCTTGTGCTCTTCCAAGGGCAAACACGGGGATGAGAACCTGAAAAGATTATGAGAAAATTAAAATAGTTTTAATGAGTTAGACATTAATTTTCTCTATAAACGTACAGTATCCAAACTGATAGTGTTACCTTTCCTCCTCTTTCTATGCTTTCGTGCACTTTCTTCAGAAAGTCCCTCTCTCGGCACCTCTTCGAGTCCCGGATGGTGGTGGCATACGTGGACTCGGAGATGAGGATGTCTGGACGGCACTTATCAATCCATGCAGCCCTGAGAATATATATATAACGCTAGGGATGAAAAGACTGTAGTTTGTCACAAACATAAACCCCCAGGCCGGGTTCCTTCACATTGTTTCCATTTCAAAATTCCATACTGTTTTCCACACTCAAATTTCCTTCATCTCGGTTAATTTTTCAGACCATAATTGACATCTGAGTACAAATAGCTCTGTGTTAATGAAGTAAATATTATCATATAAAAGAATATTTTATATATTATTATGTAAATAAATCATTTTAAAATCCAACTGTTAACATTTTATATTCTGACTGTGTCTTGCTTAATATGTTGCACTTCATACACAGAAAATTGATTGTGATGTTGTATGATATTGAAATATTTATACTTCCAATTCCGATGTTACCTGTTCTTGGATTGATTCTCATATTAAATGTTGATATTTAAACTCAGTAATTTTGGGTAAATGTGTATTTTATCATCAATAGGGGAAACAAACAGAACATATTCTAAAATCTTTGGATTCCAGCTATTTAGACTTCAGTATGGAAACATAAACATTTTTTAACTCTTTTTTCCCCCCATACTTATCTATACGTTGCTAAAATCAAATTCGATACTGCATAGGAATAGGCTTGTCACGATAATTACCTAATCGACTTTTCATACGATACATGATTATCAAATCAATCATTTTTATTGACCTCAATAACAGCAATTGTGTCTACATGCGTGTTTTTATTGACATATGAATGAATATGAATGTCAACAACCGTCCAGCTTCTCTCCTCTCATCTGTTCTCATCGTTTGATTAATATATCACTGCTTTCGTCTATAAAATGTCAGAAATTATGGATTTCTTAGTGTTCTTCTAAAATGTTGGATAACATTTCTCTCAGAAGCCACACAAGCTCACATGATTCAGTATAAAAAATGGTCTTAAAAGGACGATTATATTGTTAATCGCAATAATTTCAGAAACAATATATCGTGCAACAAAGAGTAGTTATCGTGACAGGCCTACGTGGGAACCCTGCCCAGGAGATAATTTATAAATACAGTTAAAAGCCACTTACCCTAAATGCCTGTCAGGCGTCATGTTGTAGTCGCCCTGCAAAAGGAAAAAAAAGAAAGTACGTTATTCTGAGACTGTCCAATTCTCTGACACCAACTCTGAGCAGACATGTTTACACTCACAGTGTAGACCACAGACTCTGATCCCACTTTGATCTGCACCATGGCAGCTCCCAGGACATGGCCTGCATAGTACGCCTTGATCTCCAGCTCATCATCCACCTGCAGGCGGCAACGACACAAACAGCTTGATTCACCATCAAAAGACGACGAGCAGCTGGCGCCCCGAAATGATCAACAAGAAAAAAGAAGAAAAAAAAGATACGTGGGCGCATCAAACTTTTCAATCACCTGCACAGTTTGGTGGAGGTTCAGCGGAACCACTTTCTTCATGCAGTCCTTGATCATCTGCGAGGTGAAGAAGTTGGTTTCTCCCTTTTTGTCGACTGTGATCTTCCGGAAGTCTTCCAGCAGGATGGGGCAGATGGCCTTGGTGGGATGGGTCATGTAGATGGGGCCGTCGTAGCCGACCATCTCACTCATGTAGGGCAGAGCTCCACAGTGGTCCAGGTGGAAATGGCTGATAGAGAAATATAAGTGCAGCAGTGGGAAATAAAAACACAGTACTGATTGATTTATTTTGTAGATGTGAATGAAATTTAAATTTGACAATAAAGTGAGGTTATTCAGACAACAAACCTGATGATCACACAGTCCAGAAATTCTGTCAGACGTCCATTCTGGGTTATGTACGAAAAGTCTGGGAAACGCCTCTGGAACGACAATAGAGACTTTGCATTCAAGTGGTATAATACTGTGAATTATCTTGTCCATAATTATTAGTCTCAAAATTTGAAAAGTTTTTGAAAAGCAGGTCATAATAAAACCCCTTTTTCTAACAAGACTGTCGCAGGTGAGATGAAGATAAACCCAAAGATAATCAATTGTCAAAAAACATAAAGTAGGAAAAATTATAATTCAAATTTTAAAAATAACTACAACTGGAGAATGTTGAGATTTGTTGGCCTAAAAGAAATGACTTGTGATTCAATAATTATCAAAATAGTTCCTGATATTTTCCGAAGACTGACTAATTGATTAAACACATAATCTCAAACTGTAATTTCAAAGTGATGGTTCATCAGTCTGGCTTGGTGCGATGTGTCTAATAAAGGAGGTCTGAGCTCTACTGAACCATTCTAGTGACAGAATGAAACCAAAAAAAACAATGAACAAGAAAAAAAAAAGTCACTATGATTATCTAATCCAGTTGTTATGTTCCCTTTGTACAACGAGCTGCTTCACTCACATCATCGTTGTAGCCCATGTGCATCCCACAGTCCAACATGATGTTTTTGCCTCCGATGGAGACGAGGATGCAGCTGCGGCCCACATCCTGTCCAGCACCTTGGAGAGGGAAGGTGAAGTCGTGAGGAAGCTTAAAACACACACACACAATGAGCCATTTGGCCTCACGTTGACAAACAGCAGTGTATTCACACGTACAAAGTGTTTTAGGACGTCACAATAGCACACACACACACACACACACACACACACACACACACACACACACACACACACACACACACACACACACACACACAAACACACACACACACACACACACACACACACACACACACACACACACACACACACACACACACACACACACACACACACACACGCCACATCAATACTGTCCACCCACAGTAAAGTGTGTTGACGGAACTAGCTTAGCCGATGTTAGCTAGCATCACTCACCCAGCGGTGTTACATTGATCTCAGGCATGTTTTCTCTTTCTTCTTATTTGCACATCTAGAGAGGAGACACCCGCTGATAACCGACAAGACCCAGTTTCCCAGGAATGACCACCGTGAACATACAGAAATGTTTACTGTCAACCTTGTTGTCTTACATGTGAGCCGCTTGCGCAGTCAAGCGACCCGCCATCTTTTTTGTGTGGAACTTCCGCTCGGCACATTCAAAATAAAACCGCTTTTCGTAAACGAGGATAACGAAAGTGTTCTTTATTTTCTAAATTTAAAATTATCGATAGAGACATTTGATGAAATTATTATTATTACACATATGAAGACAAAAAAAATGTGCCTTGGTTGTATAAAAAATGAAACACCACATTGGCTATGTTTGGCTATGTTTGCGATGTACTCTTCAAAATAAAAGTACTACCTCCTTGCCTTCAGACAGTGCAATGTCAGCTGGTCGTACGTATGTCGTATGGTCAGTGGTCTATCTATCTATTTATCTATCTATCTATCTATCTATCTATCTATCTATCCATCCATCCATCCATCCATCCATCTATATTGGTGTTGACATTGCACTGTCTGAAAGCAAGGAGGTAGTACTTTTATTTTGAAGAGTACGGCGCAAACATAGCCAATCAGAAGCAAGGGTCACTGAAGACCCACCCACCAATAAAAATTAAACATTGGCTGGTTTATTTGTTTGTCAGTAAGAACAGCGAAACACGAAATCGAGCTAAATTCTCGTTTTTTGTTTTTTTGGCCAAAATTGAAGAAACGAAAAAACGACCGGTTCCTGGTTTCCGCCTGTGTCAATTGTACCAAGAAAACAAACGGTTGAAACGTACCTTGGTCCCATTGTCGATGACAAAAGTCTTGCCAGAATCTTTTTGTGGGGGTGAAATGAAGAAAAGGAAGTTGTTTTTTTTTCACAAAACCAGTTTTTCACGTTTCAAAATGCTGTTGAACATGTTCAGTCGGTCTCAGTTCACCTCCCGGTGCTTTTATTCTGAAGGCAACGTGCGCCGATTCCCGGCGCGCGCCTGCGCAGTAGAAGCGGATTAGAGGTAACCAGAAGAGAAATGCTCTTTCCTTTCATGTCTCTGTGTTTTCGCAGGTAAAGTGTTTCCGACTCTGTACTGTAAACATCGTAAGGGATCTTTTGTCTGTCGCAGCCTCTGGTTTCTGTCGTTGTGCGTCAAGTCCACAGCTCTTTCGTCCGCCTGTTTCCTGTTCGTCGGTATTTCTTCCTCGTAGAGAAACTCATGGCTGCTTCAGGTGCGTCGGTGGACCAGAGGTTCTGCTTCCAGGAGGTGTTCGACTCCTTCAAACTGTGTCTGTCGGAAAACAAAGAAGTTTACCTTGAACACTACGTGGACGGGTGGCGGGGGCTTGTGAAGTAAGTGACTCTGAGCCACCACAGACACTCACACACAAACACAATAAACACAGTAAACACGATTGTGAAATGACAAAAAACACGATTATACATGCGGTCAGTGAAGTGGCAGAGCCTGTTAAGATCAATATGAAACAATTGAATAAGACAAGTTTGCACATGAAACCATTTGCCTCAAATATGCAATTATAATATGACAGTATAGTATATTTAACTGTTTAATATGTATTTTAAAACATAAGAAATATGAAAACCAGCTGTGTAAAAAAAAAGGCAATTGAATAAAAGTAGATAAATACTACTGCCCGTCACCATCAGTCAGCATTGGGTTGAAACACGTGTGCAACTGATGGACAGAAAAATAACAGGTTCATATCAAGGATATAAAATATGTGAGGGTTCGTCATTACTCTCAGGGAGCTCTGATGTTTTCCACTTTCATTGCTGTTTTAACCGTGTTGTCGATGTTGCTGACATTCAACAATCAGCAATAATCAGTTATCACAATGATAATAAACTTTATCCATATAGCACCTTTACTTGTCACTTGTTGTTATTTGTTATCTTCTCCGAGTAATATGTGTTCATATGTCATTCTGTATGAACATACAGAAACTAATATTAGTGGAAATAATAATAAGATTGATAAGATCCTGAGGGACCTAAGAACAACATATAAATAAAATATAATGTAAAAGGGGCAGGTGTAATAAGCAAATGCTTCAACCAACACCCTTACGGTCATTATTGAGTATAAAAGAGCTAAGATGACACTTGTTTTCTTCTTTTTTTAGATATTTTTTTGATGTTAGATGTTTAACTATGTGATTGAAATAAACTAAACTAAAACTAAAACCGTTCTCACCTACAGTGTTAAACAGAAATAAAAGAATGGAAAGTAAAAGATCAGCAGTTAAAACAAGAGAAGTTATGCACAAAAGTGAAATACAAAATATGTCAAACATTCATAAAAGCTTTGTGATCTCAGTAATAATAATGATAATAATGTGTTCATAAAACCCCTTTTAACACACAGTAACAAGGTGTTTTACTTTTTGAAAATAAAGAATTGACGGCAAACCAGAGGAAACGATCAAAGGCAGCGTGAAGATCACACAACATTGGACGACAGAAATATGAGCGTAAAAATGTTACTGATGAGAAAATAGACAAACTGTTCCACAGTTCAGAGGCTCTAACATCAAAGACCTGGTCACTCTAAGTCACCAGCCGAGATCCGGGAACAACCAGCAGAGTTTGATTCTCAGATCTGAGAGATTAAAGGGATGAATACACTCTGGAATGTAACTCATGATGTCTAAGTAAACGTCCGTTTTCGTGTATCGCTCTTACAGGTTTCTGAACTGCCTGGGAAGCGTCTTCGGCTTCATCGCCAAGGACGCCGTGAACAAGGTCCAGGTCCTGGTCGCCCTCATGAGCGGCGAGAGCGGCTCTCAGTACGCCACCATCCAGTCGATGGTGAAGTACGAGCTGGACAATGGCCTCGTGGACGTGACCAAGAGGGGCAGCCACCCGGAGTCGGGCTGCCGCACTCTGCTGCGGCTCCACCGCGCGCTGAGGTGGCTGGAGCTCTTCCTGGAGCGACTGCGCACCAGCGGCGAGGACGGCAAGACCTCCGTCATGTGCGCGGAGGCCTACAACGAGTCCCTGTCCCAGCACCACCCCTGGGTGATCCGCAAGGCCGCGGGCGTGGCGTTCTGCGTGCTGCCCGGCCGCCCGGCTTTCTTCGAAGTGATGAACGTCGGCTCGACGGAGCAGGTGGTGGCCATGCTGGGAGGAGCCCTGCCTCTGATCTCTGAGGTGTACAACATCACGGAGGAACTCTACGCTCAACATAATCTGCTCGATTTACCGTAGATTACACTACGGGGCACCTACTGTACGTGTCGCGGCTGACGAGCCGTCGAGCGAGCTGCTACTACTGTTCAGTGATTTAAGGGTTGTGTGTGTTATCTGTGTGTTGTTAGGGCCAAAATAATAAATCATAATGTCACTGACTCTAATCTGTATTTACTGCATTGACCAGATTCGAATATAAAACTACTGTTGATTATAATATTTCGTGTTTGTCTCTATACTCTCGGTGATGTGCCTCTGAATCGTCTTTTAAATTCAGCTTTAGCTTGTAGATTCATTTATTTTAATTTTTGATTGAAATAGATGAAGGGAACTTCAAGTGGGAATCACCGTGGTTACCTTGCTGCTTGCTTTCATTATTTATCAAAAAACAAATTGACACTAAATGTTTTTAAGCTCCAGTGTTCAACTTTCCAGGTTTTGCAAACGTAAGAAACTTGCTGCTTTTCTTTTGTCTTACATCCGAATGAAGTGGATTGATTTTTGACCGATTGGATTTGATAATCGGCCAGTTAATTAATGAAGAAAATAATTGTGAGTTGCAACCATCTTTATATCAGATACCGATCTTGATTTCTACATAATCCAAAATTATTGTAGCAAAATCTGAGCACACTCTGAAAGTATGAATCAAAAGTGCTGGAATGAAGTCAATCCTTTAATTTCTCACAGAATTGTCCCATCTGCAAACCTGCTTTAGAAAAATGTGTATTGTTAAATTATGGGAACAGAATTACAGAGTTGTTAATCTCACTATGATTTTTTTTTTTTAATTTTAAATACATAAAGAACAAACAACATGCCTTGTTTATAGCTAATGTACAGGATATGATGGATGATTTATTTGAGGTGAATAGTGCATTGATTTATAAGAATGTACTGTACTGTATATTATATATATATATATGTGTATTACTATGAATTCAATCAGAACTCAACACTGTTAATAAAAGAAATTCCACGTGGTTGTTGGTCGTGAATTTGTTTGGTGTTAGATTCATTTAATTGGCAGTGAATGTTGTGGTGACTGAACCCTACTCTGGATCACCAGATGTGCACAACAACTAACTTTTATATTTTTTTTATCCTACAGACATTTACGTGTACAAATAATTAAATAATTCAAAATCAAGCAATGTTTTTTTTCAGTGATGGATCAGGTGGCAAAAAGCTTCTTTGTCAGGAAAGGGTTGACTGGCCATCCTATATATATGTACATAATAAATAGGGTTTTTTTTTTCTTTTTTTCCAATACCTTGCTGCTGTAACACTGGAACTTCCCAGTGTGGGATCAATAAAGTTCATCTAGCTCCAGTTCCCCCCACGGATGGATAGTTTTCTCTTGCATAACTGGAATTACTTTATAGTTTCATATTGTGAATGTGTAACTACTGCATAATTTCAGATGTATTTATGTGGCATACATGGTAACGGAGGGTCTCACAATCCAAGACGGTACAGAAGTGCCCTGAGTTGGTTGGTTAGAGGTTAGAAGTGGCAGCTTTTTGTCAGTTTGGAGGGGATTTTAATAATTACACACAAACAGAATCACATTAGTAATCTGTTTTGTTGCACAGATGCCTGTGTGATTAACACATCTGGCCAATGAGGACATTTAAATTACACGCACGACCTAATTTGACACAATATGTTGGAACACAGTGGAAATATGAAAGTAAAGACTTGGATCTGCTCTCAGCTATCGAAGAGTACGAATAGTCTGGTTTACGTATATTCGTTGTGGTAGCACTGACTTTCAATACCAACATATATAATCTGAAGTTCAGATCTGCAGACAACAGCAAACAGGATTTTTTATTCCCACAGTCCATTTGTTGCCATGTTCTTTGCCAAACCTAAGTGTTTCATTAGGATGCACAGGGTCCTACGGAAGCGTATTATTAGGGCCAGTCATAAGAAAAAAAAATGAGGGGAAGAATTTTATTTTTTTTTACATTTCGAGAAAAAAAGTTGAAATACTACTTTTTGCCTTGTACGGCAGTGCCCTGAGTTTTTCTTGTTGTAATGAACTTGTTTTTTTCTTCTTCTTCTGAATGAATAAACAAAGATATTGCAAAGACAATAGTCATATTGTATCGTGATGCTACTTGTTAGAGTTTGACCCTGAGAGGTGTGTGAGTGTGTGAAGTGGTTGGTCCTCATCACTGCATTTATTTATTTTCAAGTAACTGTTGCAGCTGCAGTTGCGTTCTTCCAACACCAGGGGGCTTCCTGCTGCTGCTGCTGCTGCTGCTGCTGCTGCTTCTCGCCAACCAACCCGCAGGATCCTCGTCGTCACGGCAACCGGACTACCTTGGCAACCGGTGACGCTGAAGAGACTGAAACTAACGCGCACCGACGGCGATGAGACGTTTCAACGTGTCGTGAAGACACAAGAACATACTTATATGTTTGACAGCTTCTGGAACTCCGTCATGTTCGTCCTCGAGGGAAAAGAGAGACCAGCTTTTAAGGGTTTTTTTAACTCCGGTTTGACTTCCTTGTTTTTGTTTTCCTGAAGCCAGGAAACGGGAGGGAACCTTCACATCGATGTATTTAACCAGACCGAAGTCCTCCAAAGGCCGGAGCCGACCCGCCGTCAGCGGCCCCCCGCGCGCCGGTGACACGGAGCGGACACCGGCCGCCGCCGCCGCCGACGGGAAGCTCCGCTCCCGGTCCCAGCCCGCCATGTGGCCGCGGCGCCCGGAGGAGGAAGTCCCGATCACCGCACCAGCACCACCACAGTCCCTGAACAAGTACAAGGTGCTGCCGTCCATAGAGAGGCGGCGCTCAGAGCAGTCGAGCCTGGACAACGACATGTCCGTGCTCACCCTGTCCGACCCGCCGGACGCTGAAGGGGAGCCGCCCGGGATCGGACCCGGGCCCCCTCCCCCGGACCCGCCGGGCGGTTCTCTCCTGTTAGCCGTGCGAGCGCCGTGCGGCAGGAGGTTCCAGCGGCAATTCGCGGCCGCCGACACGCTGCTCGCGGTGAAGGTGAGCGCGGAGGCCCGGTACGGGGACGAGTACGGAGGGGGGGTCTCCATCGAGACCGCGGACGTGCCGCGCAGGAGCTTCACGGACATGGACATGACGCTGGCGCAGTGCGGCGTCGTGGACAGATCCGTGCTGTGCATCACGCGCGACCACGACGGCGTGCGGCCGCTGAAATAGTGGCTCGGCTGTCATGTGGACGTTTGACCTCTGACCCCTGGCGGTCATGTGGATGTTTGACCTCTGACCCCTGTGCAGAACGATGTGGTCGAGATGCCGGCGGGACTTTGACGTGTGATCGAAGACTGAGAACTGGACACATTGTGTCCCACGGACTTTTCCAACTACACATAGAAGTTTATTCAAGGAGATGATTTTGGAATTTTTTGTGCACGTGATCAAAAAAAGTATTTTTGAATATTCCATTTGTACACTTTTAAACTTGTTCATCCAATTCTTTGGATTCTTAGTCGGGAGGGATTTTTTTAATCACGCACAAACAGAATCACAGTAGTAACTTGTTTTGTTGTCTGTGTGTATCACACATGTGGCTCATGAGGACATTTAAATTACACTCACGTCCTAAATTGACACAATATTTTTGATCACAGTGGAAATATTAAAATAAAAACTTGGATCTGCTTTCAGCTAATGAAGAGTATGAACAGTCTGGTTTACGTATATATTCGTTGTGGTAGCACTGACTTTCAATACCAACATATCTAAGCTGAAGTTCAGATCTGCAGACAACAAACAGTTTTTTTTTTCCAGTCCATTTGTCGCCTAGTTCTTCTTTGCCAAACTTAATTCTTGGATGCAAAGGCTGCAGATTTAATATATGGAGGAATTATCACTGTTTCCTTCCATGTTACGAATTCTACCCTGCTTTAAGTGTGTAGAGATGAATTCATAAAGTTATACTTCCCCTGGACTATATGCTTTTTTTCAATTTGGCAAAGTTCCCACAGCATGTGTGGAGTCATTAGTCCACATAAGAGGCGTTTGAGGGGCACCAAAAAGAAAAATCATGAATTATAAATGTCCATTTCCCCACATGAATGGAGTCAGAATTATTTTGTGGCAGATAAGAGTTGTGTTTTTATGATGAATACTATGAGTAATGACCAATCGAATGTCTTTTCAACACAAACCCAGGACGCTTCCTGTTCACTCTGGAAACTTTTATTAAAGCAAACAATCACACAGAATCAGAGGGTCACAGTTGTTGTTTATTTATTTTAATCTGTTGGAACATATTGTATATTATCTGAAGTTCTCCCTTTAAGACGCAACCAATATATTTATCTTATTCGTTAACCTGTTCCGTTAACAACAACAGCCTTTCAGCGGCCAATAAACTGTCTCAACTGGTTTTGTTACATGAGACAGTTTTTTAATTTTTTTATCCACACAAACTGAGAAACAACCAACTTATTTTCAGGTAATCAACAGTCAACTACCACTCGACTTAAACAGGCATTTTAAACACGTCAAGTCACTCAAGGATACTTTGTTCAAACCATGCAAAAAAATAAATAAATATTAATCAAACAGCAAACCAATATTTTTTTTAGATCTCCACCATTCTTAAATCCTAGATGCTGTTTTAACAGCTGGTGGTTTAGTTTATCGTCTCTGGGAGACTCAGCGTCTAAGGCTTAAGGTGACTTCAGTGACAAATCAAATGAAATCCAAGTGAAAACTTTGGCACACGAGTTAAATCAACACTTGCATGCAATCTCTCCTATAAACAATGAAAATGCCAAACACAAAGAAAAGAACCCGAGAGTTGAGGTAACAACGTTTTTAACTGCGTCGGTGCCGGGTGGATCCTGTGGCAGGTCTCTCAGCTCAACTGGTTCTCCATCGCTTCGTAGTCGCTGGTGTCCAGTTTTGAGATTCTCCGGTCTGCGGGAGACGAACAGAGTTAAGATCTTTGTATTTGTTGTTTTTCACACGATCAAACTTAAAAAACAACAACAACAAAAACCAAGAACATACTGAAATGCATCTCAATCTGGTGGATGATATCCATGCTGCGTTCGCTGTCAACCATGTTGACGGCAAACCCTCTTTTGCCGAAGCGCCCTGTGCGGCCAATCCGGTGAAGGTACGTCTCGTTGTCGGCGTGTCCGTCCATGTCCACGGGCAGGTCGAAGTTGACCACGAGCGACACCTGCTCAACGTCGATACCTTTAACATGGCCACAAATTGGGTCTGAGAGCTTTACACCCGGCGTAAAAGATGATGACGTTTGAATTTTGGTCGTCTTTCCTTGCCTCACCTCTGGAGCACACGTTCGTGGTCACGAGCACTTTCTCCTTGCCGTGGCGGAAGCGTTCAATGACAGCAGCTCTCTGCTCCACAGTCATCTCCCCACTCAGCAACGCCACCTGGTGGCCCTCTCTGATCAGTTGTGCAGACAGCCAAGCAGCCATACTGCGAGTCTGGGAAAAAAACGAAAACAAAAAAAAGCCAACATCAGCAGCTGGCACCGTCGTTGCTTCGAGCGCCGGCTTTGTGCAAAACTGGGACTGGAGCCAACGTCTGGAGCTGATCCGGCTCGGGACCAACGTGGTCCTCCACCTGATAATTAACGCCCACTTCAGGGTCTTATGGACGTGGAAGAGTACGACACCGTCACTCTCACTCAGAGCACATCTGTCACTTCACCAAAAAACCAAGAGCTCATTTAGACTTCACGTTAACATGCCGTCAGTCAGGGAACATGCATTCACGAGCAGCGTGACAATGGACTCACGTGGCAGAAGATCATGGCCTGTGCGATGGTGAGGCATCCGTACAGTTCGCAGAGCGCCGCAAACTTGTCTTCCTTCTCCTTGCAGACCACGTAGAACTGCTGGATGTTGTCCAGCGTCTCCTCCTCACGTTTCAGCCTGATGATATTGGGGTCTGGAACCACCTGCTCGGCAAACCTCCACACGGACTCCTCGAAGGTTGCGGAGAACAGGAGCATTTGGCAGTCCTTCGTCAGCTGTCTGGAAAAATGAAATATTGTGACAAGAGAAGCTTGATGAACCGCCGCGACAGAAAAACGCCGCTTCGGTGCAATTGTGTAACTTGTTGGGTTTCTTGGAGGAGGAGGAGCCCCCCCCCGCCCCCACCTGTGGATTCGAAGGCTCTGGTCCCGGTGACCCTGCGTGGCGATCATCACGTCGGCCTCGTCCAGCACGAACATGGTGATCTTCTTGGGGTCGATAAACTTGTACTTGGTGCACCAGTCGAGGACCGTGCCCGGAGTTCCAATGACAATCTGCTGCTGCAGCTTGGTGCCACGCTCCACTGAGAGAAAAAACAGAGGGGGGGGGGGGGGGGGGGGAGAGAGAGAGAGAGAGAGAGAGATATAACCAGCAGAGCCTCTTCTCACCAAGTCCACCAGAGGTAAATTACAACCACGGTCACGCTCTTACTACTTCTGTTGCCTCGAATGCCGTACGCCAGTTTCACGTCCGGACAAAATTGCCCCATGTGCTCGATGACCTGACCGATCTGCAGCGCAAGCTCATACGTCGGCGAGATGCAGAGGCACTGAAAGAACCCAAACAGCCTTTAATGGTGGATACATTCCTCGTGTGTGTGTGTGTGTGTGTGTGTGTGTGTGTGTGGACACAGAGTGGATCTGCAGGTGACATGTCACGCTCACCTGAGTCCACTTGTTGGCTGGGTTCACATGGCTGAGCATGGCCAGAGAAAAGGCGGCGGTTTTACCTGTGCCGGACTGAGCCTGGGCGATGAGATTCTGAGGTCTGCAAAGCACAGGAAGACAAACTGATGAGAGGAATGTTTAAAAAGATTTTTTTAAACTCCTGCTGAGCTGCTGGCATCTAATTTATATGACAAAATCTCAAGCCTTAAAATGGACAGCAACAATAAACTGACGGACTAAACATGAACCAGAGACTATTTTGATAATCGATTAATAGTTATATTAATTTTCAAGCAAAAAGTGGCAAAATGGGATCGTTCTCAAATATAAGTTCTTTTCATGAGAGATGAGATGAACTTTATAGTTAAAAAGGTACCTCGATTAATTTCCCAGAATTCAAGGGGAAGCTGTGAAGTTGCTCAATTGCCACTCTTTCAAAACGCAGAGATTCATGTTCAATGACATAAAAGAGAGAAGTGAGAAGCTTTAACCAGCAAATATAATAATAATAATTTTAATAATAACACTTTGGATTCATCGAGCATCTTTCAAGGTACCCAAGGCCACTTTAGAGTTTCGTTAACGAAAAACAATACAAACCAAGGACAGAAATTACTAGTAGAAATGTTAGAGCCATTTGTAAAATGATTGACATATTTGAGTTGTTATTGATAAGATGTTCCATAGTTATGTTCCAGTTTAATGTTTAATTTGGACCCATAACGGCCGCTGTCAGCCCTGGCCTCTGATTGGTTAATTGGTTTAATTGCTGCCTGTGGTCCTTGGATAATTTTGTTGAAGCTTTGAAAGCAGACCAGCTGTTGACTGTACTTATATATCCAACCCAATGTTTTTACTGTGCTTATCCTGCTCTTGTAGTATGTTTAAATTACTTTGTCATTATTTTTCATCTTGTATTTGAAGAGGAAACTTTTTTAAGAACGTGGGCTGGGGAGTTTTGTGGACACACGCGGCAGCTACATGCTTGACCTCTAAGGCTTAAGTGGGCGTTTCAAGAAGAAAGTGAAAGAGCAACTCACGGCTGAGCCAGCATCATGGGGAGAGCGTTCTCCTGGATCCTGGAGGGTCTGTTGAAGCCCATGTTGTACACTCCCTTCAACAGCTCCGGTTTCCTATTGAGTGAGAATAACAAGAACAGAGGTTTGAGGGGAAAAAAACAAAAAAACAACATACAGTTGTATGCAAAAGTTAAGGCGCACCTCGGAATTATTACATCTTTTTTTTTTTTATTCAGGTTTTCCTTTTTTGCCACAGTACAGTATAATCAAAGAGGAATGTGTGACATGTCTGTATCTCTGTACCTATGACGATGACAATTAATGAAAAAAAAATTGCGCTTCTTGATACCCATATCATGCCGAATATTCCAAGTAGCAGTCTACTTTTCAAGTAGCAAGTAAGGTTAAGTGAAATTGGTTTGTGCTATCAAATTATAATTTTTGTTGATTTTGTGAAAAAGTGAAAAGAGGGAAAAAACAACCACTGCAAAAATATGAATCTTTCATCCGAGGGGTGTGTGTGTGTGTGTGTGTGTGTGTGTGTGTGTGTGTGTGTGGGGGGGGGATGTCTGAGGGGTGTGTGTGTGTGTGTGTGTGGGGGGGGGGTCGGGTCTGTGGGGTGTGTTTGTGTGTGTGTGTGTGTGTGTGTGTGTGGGGGGGGGAGATGTCTGAGGGGTGTGTGTGTGTGTGTGTGTGTGTGGGGGGGGGGGGGGGGGGGGGGGTCTGTGGGGTGTGTTTGTGTGTGTGCGCGCGCTCCTGTGCAGACTCACAGCCGCAGCTCCTCGAACGTCTTGACGGAGTACAGCGGGGAGGTGGGGTCCCGCTGCAGCACCTCCACCTGGTTCCTGTTCCTCACCAGCGAGCGACGGATCATCTTGTTGAGCAGCGACTGCTCGGCCAGCTCCACCACCTCGCCCCCGTCCCTCCCGCGGCCTCCATCGCCACCCCTCCCCGGCACAACGTTGCCTGCGCAGGTGGATAAAGGAGGAACACCATCACCACCACCACCACCACCACCACCATTAGTCAGCGATAAAAAAGAAGCAGTCAGCGGGGATTTAATGAGGAAAACGACTGATGGAGTCACCGTTGATGTCCTCTCTCGTGGTACACGCAGCACGCAGTCGACCCACTTTCTTTGAAAAGTCCAACTAGGGGAAAAGAGTTGATCAAATTAGCAGCTTAAATAAAAAAATGAAAAGTTTTCACATCAAACTGCGCGTGTGAGCCCAGTAGCGCGCTAAGCTAGCCGGCTAACGGCCGGTTAGCCCGGAGCGGGGCCGCGTCGTCCACCTGTTTAAAAAGTCACCTGTGGCGGCGGAGTCACGGCGGCCTCCTGCACGTCGACAGCCAGCGCCCACGAGTCCTCGGACATCCTCGAGCGTTCAACACCGTGGAGGTGAGTTGTGCGTTGTTCGTTTCTTCTTTCCCCCCTTCGGAGCGGGACAGAGACTTTCTTTTCCCATCCACAAAAGTTTGGCGTCAGCGTGAAAAGCGAGGCGGCGAGCGGCTGCGTCCCGGGCGCAGCCAACCACGGCGCGCCGGACCGCGTCGCCTTCACAGCGCGTCGGAAAGGGGCGCACTCTTGGGGTTCTTGCGCGGAAACAGAGGCAGCGGACCTTTGTGCGAGGTTATTTGAAGGATGGAGACCCTCAGATGAACCATCTCGTTTTCAAGGGCGTCCAACATGAAACAACAGACATATCCCGTACAACTTAGATACACATACACATACATAAAGTCTGTCATTTACCGACCCACACACACCCCTCTACCCTGAACCCACAACTCTCCTACAGAGATCAATAGTACCAATAGTAATAATAATAATAATAATAATATATAATTAGATCATTTTAAGGAAAGTAATGGTAATTAAACAAGAATACTCATAGAATGAAGTTCAAATTATAACAGATATATTGACAAGTGGATGCTTTACAAAATTAAAAGCGCAAGAGTACAATACCATTGAAGGCAGCAACATGGTGTTTTGAGAAAGGATAAAAGTAAGTTCTTGAAGATGTGTAGTGAGTTAATAGTTCTAATGTGAGCCGGGAGAATATTCCAGTCAGAAGGTGCTTTGAGTTTAAAGGCACGTCTGCCAATTTCCTTAGCGGTTCTGGGAATAGTAAAATACGGTTGTAGAGTATGTCTAAGAGGGGAAACGGATAAATATGGGGGTAGATATTGTTTTAAAGGAGGGACAGTTCAAATTGATACATTTAAAGATACATAGGAGCCAGTAGTAGTGTCTTCGAGTATTTGGGGATAGCCAGTTCAAAGATTCGTACATGGAGCAGTGATGAGTTTCATACGGACACCTTAGGATGAACCTGCAGAGGCTGTGGTAAATAATATTGAGAGGTTGAAGATGTAAGTCTTGTGTATTGGTAGACAATGTTTCGGTAGATCTAAAGACGTAAACGCACCACAAAAGGAAATTTTTATTCAGAATTTTATTTTTTACAACAATTAACCCTTAACCCCAATCCAGTGGGCCTAAAATGAGCCTCGTCAGTTGGCTACTTAAAGTTACTGTTACGTTTCAGTCCGTCTCCTCGCTAAAAGGTAGTTGACGGTTGTTTTGCTAATTAGTTTCTGGTCTTCTTTGTGCAACTGTCTGACAATATTCAGTCACATCAAGGAAAAAGAAAACGCTTCAGTGCAGCGGGTTCCACATTTACCAAGTTTATGGGAGGTTCCTGAAGGCGACGCAGTGTGTTTGATGCAGGAGTTAACCTGCTGACACACCCGTCACTTCCCATCACTGGCCCTCTGCAGGGTGAGGCATTTGACCAATTCATGACAATTAACTCCTCTAAACGTCTACGTACAAACTCCTAAATATATTTACAATGATACTGTGAATCATTTATTTTCTCACGGGTTCATTTTCTATTTTAAAATGTCTTTGGATTTCATATAATTGCGTTAGCTGAAGTGCTGTGGGTGATTAAGTTTCCTCATAAGAATCACTGATATAACCCAGACGTGGGCTGAAAGTATTTTTAAGTTTCTTGTACTTGTTCAAGTTGATTTGTCAGCCTGCATTAATGTCAAGTTTTTTAAAAAAGCACTCAGTAAATTAACTGTATTATAATTTTTTATTAAGGGAGAAGACGTTGACAATGTGCAACTACTGTTAAAGGCAAATTGCAGTTAAAAGTTGTTGATGAGTTGTTATATGATGAAGCAAAAAACAAATACAAACACACACAGAAGTGCAATTTTTTTGTTTGTTGATAGATTAATTTTTTTTTTTAAAAAAAAGAGTAAATTAAAGTGTTGCTCTTAATTTCCCTGATCCCGAGGTGACGTGTTCACTAATATTACCATGGGGGATGTTTTTTGGTATTTTTTGCTAGAAAAATAACCTAATTAATCTCTCATTCGATTAGTTTAATTAATTCAATGCTCTGATACAGAGCAGGTCAAATCAGCAGATGACAGATAGGAACGGAAATATTTTAGGAGCATAAAATTCATTCAAAGAAAATCGATCAGATCCTCCTGTTGAGGCATGAAAAACATGCTTGGTGACCTTGTGAGGAGGACACGGACTCCTCAGACAATTAGTGGACTAATTGATGAGTCAGATCCTTTATATGAGTCATTTTAAAAGCAAAACACCCCTTTAGTTCCAGCCTCTTTTTCCCCTTCTCTTTGTCTTAAAATGATCGTCTTTTGGGTTTGGGCTGCTTGACGACGTATTCATGATGATGGGCACAATTGTATAGAATATTTGGTCCAAAATCAAATGTATATGTCAATAAATCACTTGTCTCACTGTGTTACTAAAAGCCTTTAACCCCCCTGTTGTATGGCTGTTGTGAGAAAGAGAGAGAGAGAGAGAGAGTGAGTGAGTGTGTGTGTGTGTGTGTGTGTGTGTGTGTGTGTGTGTGTGTGTGTGTGTGTGTGTGTGTGTGTGTGTGTGTGTGTGTGTGTGTGTGTGTGTGTGTGTGTGTGTGTGTGTGTGTGTGTGTGTGTGTGTGTGTGTGTGTGTGTCTGAGAGGTTGAGAAACAGCGAGAGGGCGGGGGTTGTGGTGGTGGGGATGGGAGGGTTTAGGGACCAAGTGTTATTGGCTGCAGGTAAATTCAATTTGGAGGCGGATGCTGAGTTTCTGCCAACCCACACAAACACACACACACACAAACACACACACACACAAACACACACACACACACACACACACACACACAGGCACACCACAGGCACATTTTCGCGCCTACACCAAAACCACTTAATAAACACATATTAATTGTCATGGTAACCCCCCCCCCCCCCCCCCCCAAGAAAAACAGATGGATCCTAGAGCAAGTGTTCTCAAAATACGGAGACAGCCAAACACCCACGTTTGGACTCGAAACATTAAGGGCTTTCCAACCGCACCAGGGAGACGAGGAGGAGAGAGACACTGTAGGTGATGTGAGGCAGATATGTCTAGTCCTCCCTCACCCACTCAAGCTTTTATTCATTGATTTCCCCCCCCCCCCACCCCCCCGGTCATTTACAGTATACCGATCCCTTGATATTAGAAAAGCTACCTGGACGGTTCCTGTTGCCATCAGTGTCAGGCAGGGCTGGGGTGAGTGGGTGGCGCTCTGGATGCGCAGGGGATGGGAGGGGAGGATGTTTATTGAAAGGACTGGACCCTCTGTCTTAACCCCTCCCCCCCCCCCCCCCACCACCTCTCTCTCTCTCTCTTTCATTCTCTCAAAGCCCTCCAACTCCAGCATCCACAGGGAAGAGGAGGAGGAGGAGGAGGAGGAGGAGGAGAGGATAAATGCAGTTTGGTAACCACATGTTGCTGTGCCGAGATTGAAAGTGCTGCAGTAGGTTCCAGCCTCTCCTTGTCTTTGCGTTTTGTCTTTGGCCGCTGCATCTGTAGTTCCCTGCCACCTGTGGAAGCTCTCCTATTCCCTCTACGCCACAAAGAGACACAGAGAGAGAGAGGTCTGAGAGGAGGAGGAGGAGGACGAGGAGGAGGATTTCTTCCATGATAAGTGGACTTCTGACAGGGAGAGAGAGCCTTGCCGCACATCCAGTGGACACAAATGAAAGGTAAGACCGGAGATCCACCGTGATTCGCGTCTGTATTCATTCATGTGTGTGTGTGTGTGTGTGTGTGTGTGTGTGTGTGCAGACGTTGTGTGCTTCAACAGGTGGTTGCCACAGCGTCTCTGTTTCTTTGACACTGATGAGAGCAGAAGAGTGTGGCGCCCGCTGATGTTGAGTGTTGATGGTTTTGCTGGTCTCTTTAGTTAAACCCCCCCCCCCAAAAAAAACAACACAACCTCCGGAGGGAGGCAGGGGGATTCATGTGACGGATCCATCCTGGTGAAGAAGCACCGTGGGACTGTCAAGTTCAACACTAATTACTGTCAACTGAAAGACCGTGAAGGGAAGGATGATTTATGAAAAAACAACAACTGCCAAGCTCATTGAAATGTGGTTGGTTTTTTCCCCCTATCTTATCTAGAATGTGAATGCAAATCCCCTTTTTTTTTTTACACATGTAATACATCTTTAATTTCACACCAATCAGTCTTGTTTATCAGTGCTAAGTGTCTGTTTGCATCACTCACGTTGTCACCTCTCTTCTTTTTTTTTCACTGACAGCGGTGGGATATTTTTTCAGTCCAGTCGTGCATGATTCCCCCCCCCCACCTCCCCCCCTATTTTATAAGTCTTTGTTTATTCAAATGTGATAGGGGGTTTTGACTCCCAACAATATGTGGTGGACAGGACACAAGGGGGCACTGTTGAGACAAAATAGTCTCCCACTGCATCTGCATGACCTTTTCCTCCAGATAAATGACCATGTGGTGCCTAAAACCCCAGTTTGACCATTAGGGAGACTGATCGGATTTTGATATTGATCACGACGGACTCCCGAGGCAGCCGGACTGTCAGTGTGACAGGTGTGTCTGTGGGGACCGGTTGGAAATTGAATATTGTGAAATATGAACTGAATGTTATTTGATCTTTTTTTTTTAAATCGCCTGGTGTTTTTCAATTTCCGTCAGTCACAGTCGAGGCACACACACTTCCCACTGGTCAGTCCACCGGCGAGCAGGCAGCGGCGTCTCTATGGAAATTGCCTTCGTCATAACACTTCCTATCAAGCCTGTGCCGGGGCTCTGTTTATATGCAGCAGACACAGACCTTTGACAGCACATAAGCAAAAAAGCTCGCTGGCGGAGGAGACGACATTAGAGATGGAGCACAGCACCCCTGGCAACAGATCGTTCTATTGTATTAACGCTCTTTTTCCACACAAAGCATTTTCAACACATTTTTTTGATTTTAACCATGTGTTTTTTTCCCCTCACATGGCGTCAGATTGTGTTTCATTGTTGTGACCTGTGTCTCAAATGTCACCCTCTCCCACATCATATCGGAGAAGACTGGAAAAGCTTTCATGTCGTTTATGGGGTCTGTGATGAGACACTGAACGTGCGTCTGTTGTTTACAAAAGTGATTAAAAAAAGAGATTTGCTGTTAACGATCCACAAAGCGTTCAATATTTAACTAATAGCTAAGTGCCTATAAAATCAAGTGAGTGCTGTATAATGTGCGAGCGCTGGAATAAGGGGCCGACATTGTGGCGTAATTTAAAACGAAGCTTCCTCTTTTAAAGGAGACATATTCTGCTCATATTCATGGTTCATAATTTTAATCTGGGGTTATTATTTGAACAGGTTTACATGTTCTAATGTTCAGTAAACACATCAGTTTCCTCAGACTGTCCATTCCCTGCAGCTCCTCTCTCCAGCCTCTGTCTGAAACACCCGGTTTTAGCTCCTGTCTCTTTAAGGCCCCTCCCTCCCTCCCGATGTTGCGAAGTCTGCTCTGATTGGCCAGCTGGCTCCACTCTGTCGTGATTGATCACCCGCTTCAAGCGCATGTAGGAAGTTCTCTCGCTTTGTTGGTGGCGCGTCAGACTAGCTGCTAGACATGCCTTATGCACTTAATTCATTTAATTTCACTTTGTAAAATGACGATGTCGCCATATTCAGGAAGTATCGTCTGGACTACTGACGAGGCGTTTCAGGAGCTTCAGGAGAAGAGTTTCCTGTCAAGGAGATGAGCTCGCTTTACCATAGGCTTTTTAACTTTGCAGAACTTTTAAATACACAAAAACTATATAGCACACTAGGCGAAAGGGAAAAACTGGAAAAAGCATAATATATCTCCTTTAAGCTACCGGGGCGTGTTGGCTGAGAGGTGAGAGGGTGGTGACATCAAAGTCTTGCCACTCAGCATCCATCTTGGCAACACCCCCCGGCAGTTATTTTGTGCCTAACAAGACCAGGCTCCCATCTAAATGAATTGGGAGAGAGCCATTTGGTCAAATAAAACTGTATGAAATTATCAGTCAAAGATAAGAGATTAAGATTTGAGATTGAACGTGCCACAGGAGCCTTCATAACACGACAACGTGACTGTCGGAAGAAGTGACCTACGAAAGAAAAAGTGTCATAATGAAAAGTGAAATTATTTGAATGAAAATTTGAATAAAAATGAACAAGGCTATTGCTGCACAATTACTGATATAATGCACTGCATTATATCCAATAAAACTTGAAAATGTATAACATTTCCAATTATGTCATTATTTATTTCCATTATAAATATGTTATTTTATAATGTCTTTTTCAACTGATTTGATATCTAACATTTTTCAGTTCCGCACTCTGCTGGTGACAGCTTTTGCATTTGGCTCGAAGTGTCCTTTACCTGATGAAGGTATGTTTCTTTTTTTCCCACGTGGCGACAAACCAGATTCCTAAAACCAGCACCATGCCTGGACTCATTAACAAGGAGAACCGGAGCGCGCTGCCCCTCAGTGTCTCTGACATCACTTCCTGTGTCAGGGGTTACACTCTGGCCCTGACGGCCTCCATGACCTATGAGAACATCGAGGACCACGCCATCGAGGGTGAGTGTGTGTACTACAGTAGTAGTCGATCGATTCGAGCCCATCAGATGCTCTGAAACGCTCTTGTCAAACTGATTATTATTGACTGAATGCGTAATGTGCTTGTTTGCCGTCTCTGGTTCATGCAACATTTTCTGTTTTGGTTTTTTTGTTGTTTTTTCTTCCCCTCGTGCTGCTTTTCAGGGATCTTCATTTATCCTCTGGAGGAAAATTCCATTGTCGTGGGGTTCGAGGCGATGATATCCAGTCAAATCATAACATTGCAAATCAAAGACAAGGCAAAAATTGAGGACTGTTATCTGGATTGCTGCAACACATCTAATGGAGCCCTCCAGAGTGGCAGCGGTGAGATTGATCCATCATTATAATTTTTGATATATTTGTTTTGTTGGCCCTCAACTTTACTGTTTTCGTTCACTTACTGCTTTCAGCAGTCTATCTATCTATCTATCTATATATCTATCCATCCAACAATCCATCCACCCTCTATCTATCTATCTATCTATACATATAAATATTTGTATATCTATTTATCTACTGTATCTATCCATCTATCTATCTATCTATCTATACATTTGTCTACATATATATGTATTTGTATATCTATTTATCTATCTATCCATCTATCCATCCATCCATCTATCTATCTATCTATCTACCTATATACCTATACATATATATATATATATATATATATATATATTTGTATATCTATCTATCTTTCTATCTGGTGGAGGATTAATCAGATAAGTACTTTATTCATCGCAAGGGACATTCATCTAACAAGTGGAACCATGACGGCTGAATGTGTAAATAGGAAATTGTTTGCTAACAGGTTTGTCGGATTAAAATATACTGTGTGATAATATGTCACTTGTTGCAATTCCCCCCCAAATCCTTTAGTGCAGGTTTGAAGTGGCACTTGACTGATTTTACACTTTGAGTCCCACTGTGAAGCTGTGTGATGTCTTCTGCGGTTCTGGAGGGAACTTGCACAGACTGAATTCTTTCTCTAGTGGTTTCTGTGATTAACGTCATCTTTCATTAGACTCGTGACAGCAAAATATTTACTGTAAGCCTCAACCAAAAGCCTTCATCGTGAGGTCTAAAAAGCATTTGCCCAGTAGCCAGACCTTGAGTGACACATGCGCAGAATTTATGGGTCTAAATAGATGTCAGAGTTAGATAGAATTGTGATTTCGATAATTACATTGTGGTATCGCAGCCTATTTCACAAAGAAATGCAAATACCCTCTGTAGATTAACCCTTTGAAAGACAGCAGTGGTAACACTAGTCTAGAATTAGGAAGGACCTAGCTCACCAATCTAGCCTGGTGTTGCAGGACACATAGTGTTGGACGAGGATCTGGAGAGGACGGTGTTGGTGGTTAACCTTGGGATCATCCCTCCCATGGAGACGGTCCACATACTGGTCAGTACCTCCTCGGAGCTCTCCACCCTGCCCAGCGGGGGCATCCGGGTGTCGTCGCCACCGGCGTGTACACCTCGGGTACAAAGGACCATCAACGAGGAGCAGGGGCTGTCCCCAAACTTCTCCAGGCCGTAAGGAAAAACATTGTTGTTTCATATGTTCGATTAAGATGGCTCAGTTTGTAATGGAGTCATGCTCTGCCACTTCTCAGGCCTCACGACCAACCTCCCAGCTCTCCTCAGCAGTGGCTGACGTCAATGCTGGAGGAGGAGGCCATCAACTCCATGGACTACAAGTTCAACTTCCAGCTGGAGATCCGCGCTCCTTATCTCCTGGCAGGTCAGAGGACGAATCGTTTTTTCTGAGGGGCAAATCCGCCCCCGGCAACTGAGGATTACTGATTTTTTGCGAGTGTGTGTGTATTGGCATCAAGCTCTGCAGGTCAGTGCTCTCACATTGTAATTGTGATGGATCCCACAGCCAAGTGAAGAAAAACAGCTGATTCTGAACTAAAGTGGGTTTTGGTAACGGAAGGTTTGGCTTTTTCGATGTTTGACATTTTCTTTTGCGTGTCTGTACAGGAGATAGCTTAGCATAAAGACCCCATGTGTAACCTCTGTCAAGGCTTTAAAGCCCCAGTGTGTAATTTTCGTAATTTTCTGGCGGCATCTGGCGGTAAAGCTGCAAACCGCAACCAACTGAGCTCCCGACAGGGGACACTTTACGGTGGCACACCGCTGATTCAATTTCCGGTTTCCGGCAGCGCTAAAAATTCAACACGAATGCCACGTATTCTGGAACCGTATTCAACAAGACGTAGCAAACATGGAGACTCACACGGAGGTCGGGTCCACCTCATGGAACTATATTCAACTCATTCAGAGTTGACGGAAAAACATCTGTTCTTTGTTGCAGGTGATTATACATATATGACCATATAGTTATGGACAATATATTAAATTTTTATGAATAAGTTATTCTAAATATTACACACTGTAGCTTTAATATATATGTAATATTTCATATATATTTTCAAAAAGTGCCATATAAATAAAGTTTTTTATAATTATTATTATTATCATCTTGCACTATTCCTCTACTCTAAACTTGGTGATTTGAGCACCAGAGCATTTTTTTTTTTTTACATAATTATACATAATTACAGATTTTCCCTGTTTATTCTTCATGTTTTCTCAAACTGCGACAGCACTTGTGACAGCAGTACAATTATCTGCCGTTTCAAGGTTATTTCCGCGGCACCTGCTGGTTTGTTATCAGTTATTATCGCTGGGGGCGAAGCCGCCAGGTGGTCTGATGTGCTGCGTGGTTTCTGCTCTGCTCTGCGTAGGCGTCGAGAGCCCCTCTCATGCCATCCGCGCTGACGCCGACCCTCTGGCCCGCTCCGCCACCAGCGTCGTCATCACCCTGGCGGACAAATACACGTACGACTGTCCCGTCAGCATCCTCATTTACCCCAGCGGTAGGTGGACGGCTTCGAATCTCCCCCACAGCACGGTCATCATGTAATTAAAGGGAGGAAAAAAAATCTTCTTCCCCCAATTTCAAGCTCTGCTGAGCTTCTCTTGTAGCAATTTTTCTGTGGAACTTCTAATCAGATCAGTGGCGAGATGATTCACTGCCTCACATCCTGTGTATGAGGAGGAGAAGAAAAAAAAAAAGGTCCTCCTGTTATTAATGTATGACCGGTGGAGTCTGACTCCTTTGTGTGGGCGCACAGTGTCAGATCTTGTGCTCCTGTGCCTCGCCGCTGCCTTGACCTATGCGGCCTCGCGAGGGCCAGTCGTCTCCCAGCGGTCGGATTGAGCCTCGGCTTCACAGGGCTCTTATGAAAGGCGCTGTTTTCACAAACAGACCCGCAGCAAGTG
The DNA here is from genome assembly GCF_022379125.1 of Scophthalmus maximus. Taxonomy (NCBI): domain Eukaryota; kingdom Metazoa; phylum Chordata; class Actinopteri; order Pleuronectiformes; family Scophthalmidae; genus Scophthalmus; species Scophthalmus maximus. The sequence continues at coordinate 4,321,630 of NC_061517.1, read as the reverse complement.
CTGAGGGATTTAATTCAGCTCAGGTCAGACTGGGGCTGCGGTTTCCATCAGCACACGGATGCTACAAGAGAGATGGAGGGCACGGCTGCATCACAGGCATGTGTGTGTTTGGGAACAAGCAGAACTAAATGAAAGGGGGAAAAAAAGGCAGAAGTATATTTTATCATCGGCTTGGCTGCAAACTCACTGTCCAATTTAATTGAAGACTCCTAAAGACATTTATTATAAAATTGTGTTTATTATTATTTCATGGTCTGACTGTCCAAAGTATCCAAATCAATAGAGGTGACGCGTTATTTACCTATAGGGCATGAATTTATTGACCTTAAAATCTATTTTATGGTAGTACTCTCCAGCAGCAATATTAATAATCTCCAATAATCTGTAATTAATCATGAAACAAAGCCTGGACCATGAAAAAACAGCAGATGGATCGGTATTAACAACCTTGAACAACCTTGTCTTTAGCTTTTTCCATTTTAGCTAAAGTTAAAGTAAAAAAAACATCCCTCAACTATTGTTACTGCTCTCACAAGAGACTAGGAATCACATTGAGGACCACGGGAGGTCAAATTTGAGATTACATTTTTTTATTATCATATAATATTATTATTTTATGTATCCGGTATTTTAACCTGGAAGGTCCCATTGAGATGCAACGTCTCTACTGCCAGGGAGTCTTGGTCAAGATGGGCAGGCAAAAAAAAGTTTCATATATGAAAAAAACAAGTAGAATCCAGTGACCCAAAGAGCTGTTTCATGCTCATACACTGGCATGAACATACTGACAATTTTGTCTTTACCTCGCAGCAGAACACGAGCTTCAGAAAGCAGATGGATGAATGTATGGCTGCATGAACAAATTAAAAAAATATATTTGATTTGAATTTGAATTAAAGACTTTTTAATCTATAGTAGCCTATTTCAATAAAAAATTGAATCAATGATTTTTTTCAGATGTATTTTTATTCCCACAAGCCTCTGAGCCCAGTTAGTTTTTCTTCAGACGCAGCTGCGATTCAGCATCTTAACGTTCAAATCATCTCTTTATTTCCACTTCAACATGGGGATAATTCTGCTCCACAGATTACCGCCGCGCTCTGCTGCTACCTGGTGTCACGTTCAGCCTTTTATCCATCTGCTTCACGATCTGCGACCCGCAATGTGATTCAGTTCTAATGTTTTTGTTTTTGCCCAACTGTGTCACTTTCAGAGCCTCATCTGCCACATGTGCTCGTCGAGAACGGCGACATGACACAGGAGGAGTACGACGAGTATCTCCACGGCCGCAGTGACTTCATCAAGGCCACGAAGAAGGACTCCAGCAACGAGAGGAAAGTGAGTGTGTCACCGACATCAGCGCCGTTTCCGCTTTAGAGCAGCTCAGTTCAGTTCAACCTGCGGTGACTGAGTACTGAGGACCAAGAAAGACAAATGTTGTTTCATTTCTCATTCAAATTACTACTTGAATTACTATTTATTTATTTTTACAGTTTAATGTGACCTTACCCCAGAAAACTGCCTAATTATACAGATAAGAGCTGGAAACTGGAGGTGAATATTAAATGTGTGTATATTATATCCATCTTTATGGATATTTTCAGCTTTACTGTCCTCCATTTTAATTAGTTTGATAAAGAAAATGATCTTTATTTTGATCGCTTACAGTTCATGGGAATGGTATTTTTGTTTCATATCTTTGTTACACCGAAGGCAGCAATTTGGGACCAGTTTTTTTTGTTACCCTCCATTTATCCATATAATTTGAATATTAATTATGCCAAATTTGCTGTTAGAAGTTCCTGTTTCCAATGCACCATACTAACTAAAAGAAAACTAAAGAACTAAAGAAAACCTACAAAAGTGATAAATCCAAGGCGAGTTCTGTAGTTGTGAGTTCCTGTTCTTGCTGTGATTTCTAAATGTTTTTGGAGATTTATTTTATTCGGGGATAATGACATTCTTGTAAAGTACAAGTCAAACTGAACAGTCAGCGTTCTCAGATATGGATTTGATATAAGACTCATTCAGACACAAAGTGCTGTGATCGAGGCACTGAGGCACAAATGTGGAAACTGCCCCGATGTGCCACGCAAATGATCACAACCCGCCGAAATCAATATTTACAAGGCCAGTTACGAGAGTTGTGTGCTCCCATTCACATTTCGGCTGCGATGAGGTCGTTAATTGACCAGCAGACCTAAACAGAAGAGCGAGAGAGAGAGAGAGAGAGAGAGCGATAGACAGAGAGAGAGATAGAGAGCACTTAGCCATAAAAAACATGTTTCTATGGAAACACTCCAAAGGCGCACCACACTCTGCCTGGAATTTCCCGCACATCTACAAGAATTGATATGCTCCGTCTGTCGCCCCGATTGCTTGTCTCTTTTGTGTCGTTTCTCTCCTTCTCTTCTTTAAGTGATAAATTAAAGCCTTCACAAATCCACAGTGAGTCCCCCTGTTGTCTCATGGGGTCGAGTCCCCTATCCGTCACGCCTTTCTCCTTTGGCAGGTGGACGTCATTCACAGGCGCCTCCACAAGGACATCCTGCACAACCCCGTGGTCATGTTGAACTTTTGTCCCAACCTCAAGTCCATCAGCTCGGACCTGAGGCAGGTGCACGGCGAATTCATCTTCCTCATCGACCGCAGCGGCAGCATGAGCGGGGTCAACATCAACCGCGTGAAGGTATCTTTGACCTCAGCGCGGCGCCGAGGATTTGCGCCGAGGCACACGCTGATTCACGTACACATTGTAATAGATAAATCACACGATAACACCAAGTTTAAAGATGGGTTTTTTTTTGGAAAATGTTATATGCAAATTGTACTGTTGAAAGTTTTAAAAGAGAGAAAATAAATAGGTAGGCGAGTATGATGCGACAGGGGAGGCTTTATGTCTTGGCTCGTAGCCACGGCGCATACTCAGCCTGGGTTGATTAAAGACGCGGCTAGCCAACTGTGTGAAGGGCACGTTCATCAGAACATTGACCCGACAAAATCCGTCACCATCCACCAGACACATCCCCCAGTTGCTATTAGACGTCGGTGTTTATTCCCAACCTACGTTCAAGGTTGACATTTAATATGTCTGCAAGTCACCGGTCTGCTTGTGCACTGACCCTGTGATGTGATGTGATGTGGATGTTCACTTGCGACTCAGGCTTTCATTGGATGTGTCTGGATACTGCAGACGCCGGGGGCTGAACGCCAGGGACGAACGAGCCTGATGGCTTCACCGCTGATCGTTCGACGGATCCCTCAGGAAGAATTCTATTCTCGATTGTCTGTCCGATGCGCTCTCAGTGCGCTTCATCTAAATATGTATAGGGGTTGTTGTTCTCCTAGAAACGGCTGCAGAAGAGAGGCTGATGGATGTGATGAGACTGTATAATGTCACTCTCTCCTCCTCCCTGACGGAATCTGCCCTGCGGCCCTTGTATTGCAGTGGAGATGATCAAATACTCCAACAGGACATTAGGCACCTAATGAGCTGCAGAGATTTGCCTTTACTTCCCTGTAATAGTTTCAGTTCTAACAGCCTCTGCTCTCTCTCTCTCTTTCTCTCTCTCTCCCTCCCTCCCTCAGGATGCCATGGTGGTGATTCTCAAGAGCCTGGTGCCCGGCTGCCTTTTCAACATCATAGGCTTCGGCTCCACTTTCAAATCACTGTTCACGACCAGCCAGAACTACGAGGAGGTAAAGAGGCACACAACGTGACACGTGACACATTCGCTTTAGTCGTCGTCAGTCGTGCAACTCTTTGGCAAGGCTTTGAAAGCGGTTGCGCAATGTCGTCGTTGGCTCGGAAAAGACGCTCTCCAAAGTTTGAAATTTAAAAAAAAACAAACCCTGATGAGCGGTATGGTTTGAAAGAATTTGAGATTTGGGAGAAAGAGTTTCTGATGAAAGATGCCACAGTAACGATTTTGAGCCTTGACCAATACTTGTAATGGTGGAGAATTTATTCAGATCCAATACTTTTGGCAAAAGTACCAATACAACAAAATATTACTCTATTATAACCCCAATGAACATGCCTTCATCCAAAATCAGTACAGTGAAAGTACTTCTGAGTCGGATCTCTGGGGGTTGTGAGATGATCAAGAGCGAAGAAAAAAATTAACTAAATCATAAACATATATTGTCTCGCCCAATGTCAGCTTGGATTGGCTCCAGCCCCCCCGCGACCCTCAAGTGGATAAAGCGGTAGACGATGAATGAACTGAATGAATAAACATATATTGTGTACAAAGATTAAGTTTATCCAGGAAACGGTTTAATCGATACCGACACCATCTCTTTGTTTCACTTCCAGATTAAACTGCTCCAGTCGAAGCATTCAAACTATATTCAGTTCTTTGATAGAAAGTGAAATAGTTCAAGAAATTCACATCCAAAGTGTTCATTCGGGTCTTACGCATCAAATACTGACTTTGGCACAAATCTTCTCGGTATTGTTATTAAGGGCTGCGACTGATGAATATTTTAAATAAATTCATTACAACTTCCCAAATCCAAAGATATATCGACTCCACAGTGATCGCAATCAGTTGCTCATTAAGTTTCTGCCAAACTATGAATCTAAGTAACTGTCGCAGGTCTACTGGTATCTGTGTAATCCTGCGTGTGCATGAGTGTATGGAGCATTTGGCGGGGGAGTAACTGGGTTTCTGTTCTTCTCCTCGGCACCGCCATGAACCCAGGAGGCGCTGGCTGTGGCCTGCGAGTATGTCCGGAAGGTCAGAGCCGACATGGGGGGCACCAACGTCTTGGCGCCGCTCAACTGGATCCTGAGGCAGCCCGTGTCCAGCGGACACCCGCGCCTGCTGTTCCTGCTCACCGACGGCGCCGTCGGCAACACGGGCAAAGTTGTCGAGCTGGTCCGCAGACACGCGCGCTACGTCAGGTCGAGACTCACCCGTCACCGCGCGCGTCAGGCACTGAGCTGAACGTTAGGATAAAGGGACTTAAAAATAATAATACACAAACGCTCACGTGACTCGTGTGATGCTGAATGGTGGTTTTTCATGTACATGAGTAGATACATGGGGTAACTGATTCGATTAGTTAAGTGTAATCCTATTGGGAACCACTGCACAGCACAGGACAAATCACTGTATGTTGTGCCATTACTTTCCTCTTTTGTTTACGCACAATATGCAAAAAATTAAAAATTAAAAAAAAGCAAAAGCAGAGCTCACAGAAAACACAAGTTACGCGTCCAGGGATTGTCGGGGATCTAAATGCAACAGCTTGTTCATGGAGCCCCTAATCCTTTCAAAAGGGAAACCACGCAGCGTACGCCGTGTCAGGCTCAAACATTCCGTGTCACTTCAAGGAACCTGCCGACGCTTGTGCCGGCTCCACGTTAGCTCCAAACAAACACCGCGGGATCAGGAGGCCGCCAGCTGAGAGTGAGCGCCGCAGATCCGCAACACGCGGGCAGAATCATTCCCCCTCTGCCGCTCGCATCGACGTCCCACGCTGTGAATCCCTCTCCTGAGTCACTCTGGAAATAATTGACTTTTGTTACACCCCCCTCTTTTTAATGGATGCCCCCCCCACCCTCAGATGATTGCATTAGGTCCACAGAGCTTGACCAATTTGTCAACACTTCCCGGGGTCATTATCGCACTATGCTCACAAATCAGCGCAGCCGGTCGCAGACAACATCGAGCAAGGACGAGTCTCCGTTCTACAAAACAAAACCACGTTGGGTGTTTGACTATGTCGAGAGTGACATGTCCGTAGTTTGATCTGCCGGCTCTTCGACCGCACTGAAAAAGTGCAAAGAGACGCGGCCGGGTGCAATGAAATCAGCCGGCTCGCATCCCTCGGTGAGGGGACGGAATGAAAATGGTCAAATAAAGCGTCTCCCAAACAGCAGCAGGCATGTCTCAACTTTCCGCGGTGAACGATAAATTCCTTTATTTTTTCCACAAGCTACCACTTATGGTGGCCCCTGCAGTGCAAACCACAACAGCAACTCACGCAACACGACGGCAACTCGCCACAACACGACGGCAACTCGCCACAACACGACGGCAACTCGCGCAACACGACGGCAACTCACGCAACACGACGGCAACTCGCACAACACGACGGTGATTTGCTGTCGCGTTGTGTGAGTTGCTGTTGTGCTTTGCACTGCAGGGGCCGCCGTAACCATTTGACTCATGTTCAATGTGTCTGTGCAGATGTTTCACGTTCGGCATAGGGCAGAACGCTTGCAGGAGGCTGGTGCAGGGCCTGGCGACCGTCTCCAAAGGGACGGCGGAGTTCCTGGCCGAGGGGGAGAGGCCGCAACCCAAGGTACCCGCGTGCAGCTCGGTCCATCGCTCCTAACGACAGCGAGCTATTCTGAGGGGGCCACTGAGGAGCGAGAGAGAGATTAGGCAGTGTCCTCCTCTGACACCAATCAGGGAAACAATATCTCAGAGATGCCGCTCATTTTCACGTGCCGGTCAAGACGGAAGCTGTGTTTTTCCTCCGCAGATGATAAAGTCCCTGAAGAAAACCATGTCCCCGGTGCTCAGTGACATTTCCATTGAATGGCTCTTCCCCGAGACCAAAGAGGTGCTGCTGTCGCCGGTGGGCAACACCTTCTTGTTTCCAGGGGACCGGCTGATTGGCTACAGCGTGGTCTGCGACACCACCCGTTACCACGCCAACCCCAAATCTGTAAGTGGGAGACACTTGTTGGAAAGCAAGGATTTGTGTGTGTCGTGAATATTTCTGCACAAGGAACCTTTTCATGTTTTGCTTTGATCTTGCGACTTCACTTTCCTGCTGCCTCCGATAATGTGTTTGAAGTAAAAAAAAAAACCCAAAGAGAGACGAGTTCCAACTGAACCTCATTAATCCAACCGTGTTAATGGGGGCGCCATCGATGCACTCCACCTACTCTAAAATCTCCGCAGGATAAGAGGAGGCGGTACAGCATGATGCGCTCGACAGAGTCGGCCAGCTCCGTGTTCTACCACTCCCAAGAGGAGGACCCGGTGAGGACGAGCGCCGACGGCCAGGGCTCCTACAGGGAGGCGCCGCCGGGCCCGCCGTACGACTCCTGCCAGGACTCCGTGACGGACGGCAGCCCCGTCACCACAGAGCGAGACAGCGCGGGTACGAGCGCACAGCGCCTATGCGCCGGTTGTTCCGCTGTTCGGTCTCAATGTGTGTGTTCCACTAGTTCCAAAGTCTGTGTGTGACCTAAACCTTTGAAGCTGTTCTCAGACACGAACTGATTGTCTGAGTCGGACGCGTTCACACTATTGGGTGGCGCCCGGGTGGGGCAGCAGGAGGCGGGGCATGAAGACAATTCTGCTGCGGGTTGTTGTTGTTGTTGTTGTTGTTGTTGTTGTTGTTGTTGATGTGGTTGTTGTTGTCCCGCTGTATTCTCACATGCTGGCAGGGGGAAAAAAAAACTCCCGAGTGACGTTCGCGGCCATCGGCGTTCTCGCACGCAGCCCCTCCCGGAGAAGTTCGGGAAAGTGTCCGGACTCCAGCTCATGTCTGAGAGCAGCTTATGACGCTCGGAGCGCGACGACTGCCAGTGCAGGTCAGCTTAAGCAGGTGCAACGCAGACGCAGATATATGAGGCCACGTTCCGTTGCCAAGTATCAGCTCCTTGAGTGGATTCATAGGCCGTGGATGAAGGTGGACGACGCGTCTCCACTTCCTCCGATTGAACGAACATTTTCAAGCCCAAAAAAATATCCCGGGTACCGTTGCTTCCTACCCCGCACTTCTTTGAAGTAACTGTAATGCAATGGGGCCAGTCTGAATGCGGAGTGGCACCACGATATCGAGTCAGTCTCAGCTGTCAATCATGACGTTCTCTTCCTCCTTTTTCCCTAATGTCAGCCGGGACTGTCTTCAGCCCCCCACGACCCCCAGAGCGCGAGCGGTATTGCCAGTGGTTGAATGGATGGAATATAGTTTGAACGGTTTCCTTTTTATCCTTGAAAAACCAAAACGTCAGGGTTGGACAAGGCGTCACCAAGAAGGCGGGCGTACAGCACCAACCAGATCACGGACTACGACCCGGCGAAGAAGGTCTTCACTCCCAGCGACCCCAGCTCTGTGGTGGCCAAGAATCCCCTGAGGAGAGCCAAGGTCCAGGAGCTGATCGGTCAGATGAGTCCCGAGCACGAGGCGCAGTGGAAGAGCGACTACCAGGTGCGGCCCCTCGCTCTGAGGAGGGACAACCACGTTACCGCTAATGAGATGATGGGATCTGGTCTAGATTCTAAATTGGGTCAGCAGTTATCTCTGATTCAATTTGGTCATTTAGATCTCAAGCTTCCGTACTGAGATTTCTGGAATAGAAATAATAATGCACGTGATGTATCTGGTGCGGTTATGAAGGCGGAGAAATTATATTTGTAGTCAGACTGTGCTGACAAAATTAAACAGACACCCGACCCTTGTCTGTACTGGTGAATAACCAAGAACTGGCTAATGTGCCCCCCTCGGTAATGAAGGGCAGAATCTATGAATCATAATTATAGTTTTGAATATTTCTCAGGTCGCTTCCCTAATATAATTACACAGAATTGGCCGCGCTGTGAAGAAATGATACCTTCTCTTCGTGAAAACACAGCTGAGGATTCTGTGCTCTGGTGCCATGCTCGACTGATCCAAGTGTCATCACCATGAGTAAATAGTGACTCTTTTTTTTTTTTTACGCGAATTAAAGAAATATAAATTAAAATATTTTTGAAATAAAAACTAGATTACTGCCTTGTGGTTGTGGGCCTCTGTCAGCCAGTCATACTCGGTCCCTGACGGTCCAATGACGCTGAATAAAGGCAAAACACGTGTTTCTGCAAAAATATTATGATGTCATACTAATATATATAAATAATGTAAAATATAAAATAACAGTGACCTCAACCTTCGAGCACCAAAACCCGATGAGTTCACGCTCGAGTCCGAGCGAACGTTATTGCCTGATTTGATTTGAAGAAGTCCTTCAAAGCATCAGTAGATAAACGCTGCGATAGGACCAGCGTATCATAAAAACTTTCATTTGCTTTTCAGCCACAGTTGGCAAGCCTGTGCGCCGCGTCCTCCAGAGGACGTCCCGCCAGCTGCCACAGGCCGCCGCTCGTGCAGCAGGAGTCGCCTCTGCAGCAGGAAGCCGACGCAGAGCCTCATTCCCATCCCCAGTCCCTGGACAACCCCCCGCCCAGCAGCAGCAGCAGCAGCAGCAGCAGCGGCGGCGGCGGCGGCGGCGGCGGGTTTGTTCTGCCAGCAGCTCACAACTCAGCTGGGGAGGACGGATCCAGATCCTCCACTGACAGCCCATCTGTCGGCAGCGTCGGAGACGCAGGTGAGGGCACAGGCCACGCTGTCAAAACGGGCACAGAATTCACTGAATATATTCTGAATATAATCTCAAAGCAACACAATATTTTAAAGGTGTTTGATGTCAAATCATGTTAAAAAATTTTTTTACTAGATTTGAATGGTTTTGTTTGCATATCATCTCATGTAATACCTTTTAGGTATCTGATGTACTCATTATATAATCACATCCCCGCCCAAATAACAGCCAGTGTCGTCCACAGCATTACAAAATATGACTTAAACACAGTTTAATGACGAAAATAATAATCTACTCGGTCTTTCGCATCAAGAGGATAAGAGTAAGTTAGTCCTTAGTAATAATAATAATAATCACTATTATTATTATCACTGATCACCTGGGGTTAGGGTTATGATAATAAATATATTACTATAATCATTGTTATAATAATATATATTTTTATAGCATAGTTCAAAACAGCTGTCACAAAACGTGCTTCACAGAAAACGACAAATAAAAAGTAGAATACAAAGCATCAAAGATGACAAGCAAAATTATGAAATAATACAACATCATTCGAACTGTACACAGTTAAAAGAAGAAGGATCAAAGAGACATGAGTAATAATCAAAAAGGCAGTCTGAGTTCCTCAGGAAAACTAGTATTGCACGGAGTCCAGATGCATTCATTCTCGTTTGTCCCTTTGAGATTTGTATTTAATATGAATTAATGGATTCACTTCAGGAAATGTCTCTGATCCATCTTTTGAGGTTAGTCGGAGACGGTTGCTTCCACAATTAGGGAGATAAATGTTGCGACGCCTCTAATACCTGGCACACAAGTGCTTTGTTCTTTGAGATGTATTTGTGAAAGCCTTAAATATGATACTATACTAATAATATACTATACCAGAATGTGACAGCACGGTACAGGGGAAACGTGGCCCTACATCAGAATACATGTCTGCCTGTCGAGTCATTAGGGGAAACCTCCCGACCGTCATTACTTGGTGCAGGTCAATTTCTCCCCTGCAGCCCGAACATCGTCAGAGTGAGAGCTTATTACAGATATCATGTTCTGCGTAGCCGATATGGAACCTCTACTGAGAGGAGAACATGAAATAATATCATCGAACACGCTGTGGTTTGGCGAATCTGGAAACAAGGCAATGGTTTTTCTAGATAAAAATACCTGATCAGGAGATATCAGGGGAAAAAACAGATTTGTGTGAATTGAATGCTTCGTTAAAAATTAGTCAAATCTGCCACCGACCGATTTAAATTTTTTTTTATACCAAATTAAGAGAAGGTGAGAGGTCGTTGATTCTCAAGATGAGGAAATCAAAATGTTCCCTGAATCATGAGCAGATCTTGTCAATTATTCAACACATCTAGTCTCTTGTTTTGGAGATTGTTGGCTTCGGGATTGATCTAAAAAAAAAACACGGTTGCGTATAATTATGCAGAAGATAAGATGCACAAAACTGTTCCGTGCGCTCCGTGCTCCGCTAAATTGACCGGCGGCCTGGCTGAATAGCTTCGTATCTAATGGAGTGGTATTGATCCCTGTCGCTGAACTGTCACAGAGAGATTGGAATAATTCCCCGAATGTTGAGCTATTCCTTTGAAACGATGCGACGTGAAAACCATTTTCAATCGGAATCTGCTTTGGAAGTCACAAAAGGGAAAACTGAGGCCATGCAATGGCCAGTGTTTGAATTTAAGAGCCAGGACCTTCACAATGGATTTATTCAGTCAGATTAAAGTGACACACGTCCTAAATCTAAAACGAGAAAGAGAGGCTGCACTTGGCAGATGAAGCACAGGAGGAGTTTCATCAAGGACAGGAAATGTTTCTCTTTGATATTTAGGGACTAAACAACAAAAACTCAAATCTCTCCAGGAGACGAATAGCAGCCAGAGGTCTTTGGAAACACAGTTGAACGCAAGGGAGCAGGATCGGCTGGATCCAAAAGTACGGTGCGATCGATAAAATCCGAATCCAGGAATCCATAAAAACCTTTGCCCCTGTGATGTTTCAGACGGCTACGGACACCAGCTGTGTCAAGCGGAAACGCCGCAGGAGGCGCCCGCGTCGGTCCCGGGTGCTGCCCACCAGCAGCAGCAGCAGCAGCAGCACCAAGGCGACTGCAAGGCGGTGGTGTCCGGGCTGCTGTGTGGGAAACCCATGAGGTGGGAGGTGGCCTTCGACATCGCGCCGTACCTGAGCGGACGCGAGCGCGAGGAGAAGGTCCACGAGGAGCTGTGGAACGAGACCTTCCACCACCTGGCCGGACACTCCATCATACACGACTTTGAGCACATGGCGGACAAGGAGTACGAGATCGAGCACGGTACGCGCTCAAGTGTTGATGAGATTGTACAGACAGAGCAGGAGTCGGCCTACTGACATGTTCACTTGTATATTCACCTGGGGCGGCACGGTGGCGTAGTGGTCGGCACTTTCGCCCTCACAGCAGGAAGGTTCTGGGTTCGAATCCCGGTTCAAACCAAGCAGGGCCTTTCTGTGTGGAGTTTGCATGTTCTCCTACGTGTATGCGTGGGTTCTCTCCGGGTTCTCCGGCTTCCTCCCACAGTCCAGAGACATGCAGAATGGGGTTAGGTTCATTGGAGACTCTGAATTGACCCCCCCCCCCCCACCGCAACCCTTAAATGGATAAAGCGGTAGATGATGGATCTCTCATGTGCTTATTTGACATAGGGGTTGACATTTTACAAACTTCTTTTTAAGAGTTATATGATATTTCTACACTCTCTTAAGCTCATTATGTGACAAACTGTATTTTGTTTTGTGACATTCTGTATTTTGTTTGTTTAATTGGTACAACAATGTGTTTTTACGCGGTTTTCCCCCCTTTTTCCACTCGTTATGCTAAGTGTCCCAGCTGCTGGCTGGGACACCAAAGTGACAGTGGTGTTTATCTTCACGTTTAAATTTTTGGCAAGAAAGCGAAGCTGCCTTTGTCGTCGGACATGCTTTGCATGTGTTATGTATGCATTGGAATAGTGTTATCAAACGTGATGTAATGCAGCTTTTTGTAAAAGTATGCAATCCTAATCATGAATATTTCCTTATGTTTATCGTAATCCACAGGCTCGGGCAGGAAGTACCAGCTTTACGCCATTCACACCAGCAAAGCCTGCAATATCCTGAGCAAGTACACGGCGTTTGTTCCCATCGACCTGGACACTAATGAGTATTTACCGACGTGTATTGAATATATAAACCCCGGTGAGTCATATGGATTTAACCCTTCGCTTTTACGATTTGCCTCGCAGCTGGACGTGGACTAAGCCGTGATTTCTGGTTCGGTCTAAAGAAGCCGTGATCTTAGAAAAGTTGAATTGTCTTTTTCCTCAGGCGAAGGTCTGAAGAAGGGCTCACACTCCGGCTCTCGCTCGGGGAGCAGGAAGAACAGAGGCTACTCCATCGGACTGGGTCGCTCGCAGTCCGGCGGCATGTCGCAGGAGGCTGAAGAAGCCCTGCTGCCCAACAGTACGCTGTAGTTTGTGTTTCCATTTTTATCTCATGTTGTCAATCAATCAATCAATCAATCAATCCCAAAGGGTTAAACAACAGATGGAGCTTCAATTTATTTTTGAACTCCAACTATTATTAGTACCACAGTCGACACAGATAAGATAAGAGCCACAAAGAAAGGTTGACCGGATGTTTTTCCAAGAATGAAGCAGTATGGCATAGGAGATTTTTATGTTTATGTTTATAAATAAAATGAATGAATCAAACTTTATTCATATAACGACTTTCCAAACAAATCAGACGCAACTCAAAGTGCTTCACAGGAGACGTAGGACGTTAATCATGAATAAAGGACTCGGCTTTAAAGACCATAATGCACCACGACCATCAATCATTGAAAAGACAACCATAAAAGAAGATCAGATGAATAAAAACAGCAAAAAATAATAAATATGTCCTCATTTGAAATTTGAAAAAAAGGGTTGCAAACAGACAACACTGGGAAGCTGCGTGATATTGGACCACGTCAAAGAAGCTTGTTCGCTGCTGTTCTATAAAAATATCTCCAACTTCAGTAAAAGGGCAAAGGCTTTTAAATTGGTTTTCAGTGGTGGCATAGCAACAGGAGGCGAAAAAGCCCAGCGCACTGCTCGAACATGTGCTTGGCACTGCCAGTTTTTTTTTTATTTTTTAAAAAGGACAGTGAGCAGATGCAGAGGATCAGTATATGCTCATAGTTTTATCAAAAACAATGTCCATTTAGGTTCTGAGAAGAAAATGAAATAAATGTCATCGTTGTCCCAGGTGGCGAGGATGGCGTCTCCCCCTGCAGCACTCCCTCCTCCTCTGGCTGGGAGAGATGCAGCTTCGCGGAGGGTAAGTGCAGCACATCAGCCGACGTGAACTGTCTGGTTGTCGCCTCGCCGTCTCCTCCGCAACAGTGTTGTGTTGCCCCGAATGTGAAACATGAGCCCGTTGACATTTGGGTCCCTCTCTCTTCTTGTAAGTGATGATGCTGGAGGGGGGGGGGGGGGGGGGGGGGGAATCGACACAATTTTTGCGGCTTCTATCGACAAACGCTGCCTGGACCCTTTTAAAGAGAAAGCCACAAGTGCACAAACGCAGGAGTGTTTCAACCTGCAGAGGAGACACAGCCGGGCGGAATTATACCGTATGTCCTCCGCTGTGTTTGAGCCCTTTATGGCGCGAGACTCACGTCGGGAACAGAAAAACAGAGAGTTGAGACAGAGAATGGTTCTTCGTCTCGTCTAACTCTGCCTCTCTGCCCCCAAGTCTCCCAGAGGAGTCCGTCGGTGACCTCTGACCAATCGCAGAAATCGGTGGAGAGCCTTTTTTCTGCCAGGTGGGTGATCGGTGACCGGCTGGCAGCTTGCACGTTTATGCTGCAGCTGCGGTTCTATAAGAAAATTACTTTTGACTTCGAGAGAATGCTGCATAGATGCACATGGTGATTTACGGCCGTGTCCCCCGCTCCTCCGTAAGGTTGGCCCTCAGCAGGACTCGTCTCCTGACGCGAGCTGCCAAGGGCTTCATGTGTCGAACCTACAGCAAGTCGGGCGATTCGATTGGAGAAAGTGACAACGAGAACAAAGACTACATTCCTCTGGTAGGTGGCAGATCATTTGAGCAGACTGTAGATTTGTCCCGGGAGACGAAACGTGTCACAATCGCGGAAGTCAGTTTGAAGGCAAGAGAACAAACTGTCAAGACCGTGAACAATTTTTTCCTTCTGCACAGGTGTTGTTGCAGTTGGCTTGCGGCGCATTCCCCCTGGACACAGCTCTGTGCGACGCCATCAATGTGCCCATGGACAAGCTGAAGTGGACGTCCCCCTTCACCAGCCACCGCACCAGCCTGGGCCACTTGTCTCACTCCGGCAGCCGCCGCGCTGAGAGTGCCGGCGACGGGCACGGGTCACCGTGTGAGCCCGAAACATGTCAGCCACCAGCGGAGCAAACTGCGGGCGTCCACAGCCCTTGTCATGCGCCCAGGAGCGTCTGGACGGATGCTGCTCCCGCCTCATCAGGAAGTCCACCCTCGGCCGCCGAGCCCCCGGTCTCCCCACACTCCCACGGGGACAGCGGGCGGAGCTCCGGGTCCGGGGGCTCGGAAACGGCATCTCCCGGAGGCGTGCTAAAGAGGATGCTGAATCCGGAGAGCATGGTGTGGGCCACGGCCGTGGCCCTCGCCTGGCTGGAGCACAGCTCGGCCAGCTATTTCATAGAGTGGGAACTGGTCGCGGCCAAGGCGAGCATGTGGTTGAGCGCGCAGGACATCCCAGAGGGCCGAGATTTAGCCTCCGTCAAGGCCGCCGCCAACCAGCTCTTCATGATCCTCAGACACTGGGATGAAAACCTGCAACTGAACATGCTCTGTTACAACCCGAACAGTGTCTGAGGCCTGCGAGGCCAAGACTTAATACCGACCACCCGAGAGCACTCAATCCCACATGATACTATGCCAACTGAGGCTGTGCTATTCCCCATGCAGCAGTGTGTCCTCTGGAGTCCGATTTTTGCCGTTGCAAGTTGTGAACAATGTGTATTCTTCTTCTGTTCGTGTGCTGTTCCTCCAAACATATCACAGGCTCTGCAGAGGCACAATGTGCAAAGCTGTTACCTCGCCGGTGCCAAACACTGTAGCTGGGTCCCTGTTAGCACGGGACCTAATTAGAGTAATGCCACAGATTTGAGTTTCATGGCGAAGAATGTCCGTGTTGAATTAGTAGCATGCTGGACCACCAACCATCCACAAGCTCATGTTGTCATCATATTGATGTTTATTGGGAGAATGCTGCAAAAAAAAAGAAGAAGAAATGGTTGGAGAAAACTGCTCCGCTGATTGACGCATACTGTCTTTTTACAGCATCTTTACAGCATTTCTGTATTGATTGTATTGTGGAAAAAAAATGTATTTTTCTCATGGCTGTCACCATTACAGTGTTATGAATATATGCCATTTTGCAGTTTGATTATAGCAGAGACTGAAAAATATGCAAAATAGCTAAAGAAAAAGGTAAAAATACACATGTGGCTTATGTGGGAATCTATGAATGTGTATCCCACTGGCATGTTATGTATTATTTATGATACAATAGCTTAGATACAGTTTTTATTTTTTAATCTGAGTATACTTATCGGTTGCACCAGCTGTTAGCAGGTTCATAACTAGCGTAGCTACAAGCTAAGTTCAAGTGTTTACGACGTGAGTGGATTTATGCCTCGGAAATGTAAAAGTGGTCGCACCACACAAACTAGTTCTCACATCTGGTTAAGTCAAATTCATCCTTTGACCCCTTAAAGGGACAGTTCAGTGATTTTGAAGAGGGGCTGTATGAGTTACTTATGCATAGTTAATATGTTACCTCATGGAGATGGTGATCAGCGATGTCATTTAACGGAGTTTGGAGGAGAAGTGGAAGAAGCGCAAGTCTGAGTCCCACTGTTGCAGAGGGGACCACAGAAAAACGCATTTTTCGCCACATTTAAAAACGTTACCTGAAAAAAATATTGTGAAACTGTGTATATTATAGTGAAAAAATACGTCCTCCAGCGTAAAATTGAACGGGTATTTATTTTTTAGGTAAGGTTTTAAAATGTGGCGAAAAAGACGTTTTTCGCTGATCCTCTCTGCAACAGTGGGACTTACTCGCTGATCACCATCTCCATATTCCAACATATTCACTATGCGTAAGTAACTCATACGACCCCACTTCAAAATCACTGAACAGTCCCTTTAACCTGTTATTTTCATAAATTATGTTGCAGCTCATTATGCTACAGGCACCTACACATCTGATCGCTTTTGAATGAATGGCGCTAAAGAAGGTTTCTATAGCAACCAAGTTACACATCACTCACGTCTTCACTAGCTCAGACAACCCTCACGATTCCTCACAGTGATGCAACACAATTGAATCATGTGTTAATTAGACCTAAGAGTGATTTCTACTGAAAAACCCAAGTCATTGACAAACATCTGGTGCAACCTAATGTACAAGTATGGGCAGCGATCGACAGCCCTGCTCTGGGAATCGGAGAGAAACCGCCCCTGCTAGTTCAGTCATTGTCACAGCTCATTTACCGCAAGTGCCTAACCAAGGTTTTAAAGTCGGCAGAAAATGTAGATCTGTTCGCTGCAGTTTAGTCGGTGTGGATAGTGACTGGTTCTTTTTCTAAGATATACAGTGGGTACTCATTTTGGTTCTTAATCTTTTATTGATTCTTCTTGGTGGCCTATGTGTGTAGGCCTCTTTCAGTATTGTTTCTTCTTTTTCTTATTCCATCGGTGTTGCTTTACTCAGGTATTTAGTTTTAGTTTTAGTTTTTTTACTCAGGCTGAGTTGCATAAGTACTTCTGCATGAACGTGTGTTTATGTTATGATGTTTAAATGAATGAAAAGAGCCTGAAGTGCAGTATTTTGCTATCTGAAATTGAAAAAGACAAATAAGAATAGATGTCATATACTTGTATTTTTTGTGCTGTAATTTCAGTAGTAAGTGCAGCTGTAATTGTAGCATTACGTATTTTCTTATGTACCGGGTCAGTTGTATAGTGCAGTATCTTTCGATTCGCTGTGTGTGCCTTTATAAATGATTGTTGACTGTTTGAGGCTGTTGAAAGCTTCTGTAGTGTCTTTATATCTGTTGATGCATTGGCCAGCTCTGCAGGTGCATGAAATAAAATGACTCTGCAAACAAGGGTTCGGCTTCTTATTGTGCCATCAATAACAACAAGGGGTACCTCATGGATCGATGCTTGGACCCCTTTGTCTTTTTAATGTACATATCTCTCCCTTTGAGTGTTTATCCGCTCACGTCCTCTACCGTTATGCTACGCAGGTGATGCCCAGCTCGACCAATACCTTCTTCCAGATGACCCCACTGTCTCGGTGCAGATCTGGGCCCGTGTCACTGGTATCTGAAGCCACCTTAAACTTGATCTTTCTCAACGCGGGGTTGTAACTGTGAAATTTTGTAGTAATATACATTTATTTGAATGAAATTGACAGCACAATTTTTTCACAGCAAATCAGAATCTGGTCAACTTTGACACTTTAAATTATGAGTGGATGGTACCAATATGTTTTTGAATGGGCTACCTAACTCAATTCAAAACCTCAAAGTCATAAGAATTGCTCAAAAACCGTTCTCTTCTAGGAGTAGTTACCTAACTCGCCTCTCATGTTTATCGTGTTACTGCTTTTTAAGAAGTGAAAGAACATGCTGTATAATTACCTCCGGTGCGGTAGTTGATGCGATGTCAAGGTGGCATCGACTGCGCCGGTTGTTTTTTCCTCCCATGTGACGCAGCACACGCCTGGTTGACAAAGCCATGTCACAGCTCTCAGAGAGGGAGCTGATGGTGGAACACGCTGGAAACTCACAAAGTAAAAATGTCAGCTGATCTCATTACCGTGGCGCTAATAACCACCTTCACCTTTGCTCCTGAGATAAAACAAGGCTCAGGCAGCAAACAAAACATGCCTACTAATTTCCACAATACCTCACACAAACTCTTAAATCATATTCTGTTGCAAAGTTACAGACAATAAGGCAAAAATATCAATTTCAATCACAGTATATGCTCTTCGTGTCCTGTGCTTAATAAAGTATATGATGAGATCAATGCAAGTGAGAAGGTGCAGCAAAGGGCCTAGTTAGACGCATTTAAGCTTTTAATGAGGTTTTCATTTGGATTTACACTGATTTAGCTCCATTCATAAAACTCTCATCGTGGTTTTTTTTTTGTTTTTTTTGTAAACACAGGCCTATTGACAGTGTATCGTGAGTGACAATTATTCCGCAGGCAATTATTCTTTTACATCGCAGCTACTTAATCTCCTCTGGCTGCCGAACGGGGGCTGATGTCTGACACGACCCAGGCCACTATATCACAGCAGTTTAATGTGCACACAAATAGCTCGCAGGAACGACATAAGTAATTGCACCGTCTGGCTGAAAGATAGTCCAGAGGTAATTTACTGTAAGAACAGTGAATGAATGTTCTCTCAACTTTGGGGACGAGGAGTTAAGAGGATGATTAGCAGTTCCTATGGAAACCGTTGTTAGTGTGTGGGGTTTTTTTTTCCCCCAATGTGGTCCATCCGCAGTGTTGCAAGGAAAATGATCATAACATGAAGTGACATACATATCAACATCATTTGTCTACGAATGTAACAAATGAACTTGTTTTTCATTGACTCACGTTCGCTCTATCATGGCTTCGTCATCGTGTCAGATTAGGTACTGGAACATACAACGATCAGCCGCGACTTTAAAACTGGTAACTGATTTTTACTGTTGTGGCAGATTAGTGTATTTTATATCACAGCACTGATGGTTCAGAATGAACACGGTTGATCAGTGTAGAATTTTAATGTAGAAGAGGAAGAAGTAATACTTGATAATTAAAGATAGTGACAAGATGCCACGTGGAAAAACTGCCCCCATTGCGGCAGCAATAGTTAAGAAGAAGAGAAGTATGAATATGATGCAGAAGAGACGCACGTCATCATGTCAGTTACTGTTACATATGAATCATTTGCATCTGATGTCACTCGGTGGTAAAGGAACTGAAACATGCTGATGGAGCGGCTGCGTTTTTTTGTAGTTCATCTTTCGGAAAATGTGTAGTTTCACCACGACAGACGCACGTCAACAACATCCGCCGTCGCGTGCTGACGTAGTTTAGCGAAAGCTGTCACCGTCGCTGTCCTATGAGTCCTCCTTTACACCTTTCCTTGACCTCTTGACGTCTTCCAAGAATGACCTTTGCCCTCCGAGCGGCCTATAACGCGGCCAGGGTTATTCAAGTTACAGCGGCGATGGTGCCCTGGCAGAGTTGAACCATCTTCCCCAGCAAACGGAAGAAACTGACTGGATAAAGAGATCACTAAAACCAAACTGCATCTTATTTATTAAGAGACAATCAAAGAGTCGAGACCTTGTTTCTGAACAAGAAGCCACCGCGACTAATCGCAGCAGCGACGCCCCGCCTCGACGGCTAACACCGCTCTTCTTCGCCTGCTCTCCTGCCTCCGTCAACAGGATTCTTTCGCCCCTTGCGAGGTCGAGTGGCTTCCGTCGATTTCGGCCCTTTCCGTCTGCCAATCTCCGTCGCCGGGGGTGTGCGGCTACCAGGAGGCCGCTGTTCTCTTCCTTCCGCAGTTCCACTTCCACGAAAAAACTGCGCCCCGGTGGCCAAGAGAATAACGTGGTGAAAGCGGGACTTACAGGAGGATCGATATGAGCGCGGACTGGTGTCGTTTTTCCATCGCAATTACACTGTGCACCAGCTTTAACATCATAATGACAAGTTTAAAACCAAGGAGTCGTCTATTTCCACTTGAAATCAAATTGCTGCGCGGCAGAGGAGTGAACTCTGTTTTCAAATTAGAGCATTTGCCCGGATTCTTTACACACGCGTCTACAATTATACATCAATACGAAGATTCCTGTTTCCACGGCTGACGGAGCAGATTACACAGTGTTGCCATGTGCTGTTCCAGATCGGTGTCTTGTCTGGGGGGTTTTTGAGAAAAAAACACGCCTGACGTTACTCGTTTTGAGAGTCCTGAGGGTTCGCGGTGCACGGCAAACACCTCGCCTCCGTCATTAGGCCTGTGCACGGCTCTCATCCTGCACAGGCCTCTTAAGTAGAGAATAATAAGGGTGAGCGTCTTTGATGGTTCGCTCACTGTCGGACCAGCGACGGATCCCGCTGCTCAATTGAAGGGGTTTCCATGGCGTTGGACCAGAGCTGCCGCTTTCATGTTTTGCAGCACAATGAGAGCGAGTGATTCGCTAATGAGCGACTAGTGGCGGAGCGAGTGACGTCCTTCACGAGCGCCAACTTGAGGCATCGCCGCCCTCATTCTAGCCACACTTTTAAAAAAAATAATAAGAATATTAAAAGTCAGAGTGTAGGCTGGTAAACATTGAAAGATTTGAAAGCTGATTCTCCATCATCCTCATAAAGTGACACAAACATAGGTACAACTTTCTGTTCAGACCATTTATGCACACTTTAACTTTAGAACCCGCCCCACACTCAATATAGTAACACATAATCCATCATACTTATTTTGTTATTTATCCTCATTTTATTTGCCATTTGTTTTTTTCTTTTTTGTTTGTCTGTTTGCTTGTTTATTTATTAATGTTTTTTGCATCTTATGTCTTACTGTCAGTGTTGCAGCCCACCCTATGTGTTTCTCACCAAACCCGTAAATGTGTCTTGTCTCACTTGTTGTATGACAACTAATTGCATAGATAGATAGATGGACAGATAGATAGATCTATAGATAGATAGATAGAACTATAGATGGAAAGATAGATAGAACTATAGATAGATAGATAGATAGATAGCTGCAGGATCCAAACCCATCATTATTACTATTATTATTATTACTATAATTATTATTATTATTATTAATAACATCATTGCATTTATAAGTGTCAGTTTTCCCTAATTATAAGTATCAGTCTGGTGGAGATTAAAGCAACTGTTATACAAATAGATCGAGAGATAGATAGATCTATAGATAGATAGATAGATGGAAAGATAGTTAGATCTATAGATAGATAGAAAGATATATATATATATATATGATATATGATAGATAGAAAGAAAGATGGATAGATGGAAAGATAGTTAGATCGATAGATAGAAAGAAATATACATAGATGATAGATAGAAAGATAGTTAGATCTATAAATAGATAGAAAGATACATATATAGATAGATAGAAAAATAGATAGATAAATAGAAAGACAGATAGATAGATGGAAAGATAGATAGATCTATAGATAGACAGATAGAGAGATAGATAGATGATAGATAGATGAAAGATAGATAGATCTATAGATCTATAGATCTATAGATAGATAGATGGATAGAAAGATAGATAGATGGATAGATGGATAGATGGATAGATCTATAGATAGATAGATGGACAGAAAGATAGATAGATGGATAGATAGATAAAAACAATTTGTTCGGGGTCTTGCTCAAGGACACATCGGCAGGGAGAGTGGAAGGTTCTGCCGGTTAGTGGACGATCCGCTCTATCTCGTGGGCCACGACCACCAAAACGACATGTGTTTCATATTTTATGTTGTGGCCCGTCGGTCGAACAAAACAGGTAATCGGATCACATGGCTCTGAGCTTCTGGAGACGGTCGCACCCCCCCGCTGCTTCACAGCGCGTCAGAGACAAACAGATCAGGTCAGTCGAGCGGCGATGACACCGGTCGATAGCTGCCTGCAGCCTGATGTGGTGTTCTTATGCAACTGTGACACGTCGCCTCTTTGACCTGGTCCCTATTGCTCGAGACCTCACGATATTACAGAGACAATAATAACAGTAATAAAAAATATTGGCAAATGTACTGTTGAGGATAAATGAACAAATAAACAAATAAATGACAAATTCGTTCGTCCATCGGTTCGGCCGCTTGCACATGCGTATTGTCATGTTTTCTCCCAGAATATTCTAAAGATGGCGGCCAATCGGGGGCAACATTCCATGTATTTTCTATGATTTTTAACTCGTATTAATGCTGCGTTTAACTTCAGTCATGTCAGGGTTCGTTGTCGTTGCCCTTTAAAAAACACAAATCATTACTAAATCTTTATAAGGTCAACGTAGGCCCCTGTCGTCTTACGCTTCACCGCCACATTTTCATATCTGCCACCGTCAGAGGAAACGCAAATACGAAGTTACTGCACGTTGCGATGTCTCGCCGTGTTGTGGCCCTGCGGCGCGGCCGCGACCGTAGAGCTCTGTCAAAGGGACAATGGATCTCACGAATATCCCTGGTTCAATAAATGGTCAAGAAAAGGAGTCAACAAAGTTATTGTGATTCATCCTGAGGGAAACATGGACGTCTGCACCAAACTTCTATCCACGCGTACCTGACGTCCATCTGAAATTTGTCGAGACGCCACCGACCTCGACTTTCACAGCAATCAAACCAACAGTCGTTCAGTCTGAACCGAACCGACGACAACGCAGGGACCCACAGAACAGAACTCCGAGCAGGAGAAGGAGCAGAGTGAGAACTGCTGCAGCAGCTCCAGCTCAGCTCTTCTGCGGTGCTGGCGGCGCTAAAGTGGCTTTTAGTGCATAAAAATTCTGCTCCTGCCCGATTACACTGTGTGTCTGACATTTAGCTCACAGCCGGAAAGTAGATATCCGTGGGCCGGCCACTGAATACTAATGCCGCGATAATGCCAAGGTCCCAGCGTAATGCTTTAATAATACAACTGAGGTTACGCGGCATACTGTGGCGATGACAGGATGGATTTTTGTTCCCCTATTTTTTTTCATTTTTTTTTTCCTGGAATGATGAAGAATCATTTGAAAGCACAAAGGAGGATCTGTGCTCAGTCTGCCTCGAGTCGACCTCCTCTGGGGGCAGACGTGGCTCCCTGCTGGCCTGAGTGGAGCTGAGGAATTTCAATTGTCAATAGTCGGACGAGAAGAAAAAACAAACCTGTGCTTGAAGGTTCTATTTTCTACTTTCTGGAAAAAGAAGGGGGGGGGGGGGGGGGAATAAAAGTTCTATAGCTTGTTAAAAACGAAATAAAAAAGTCATTTTCTGCCACAGAAATTAAAATAAATAAGTATCTCGTATAAAGGATCGGGTGCTGATGAATTGCCGTGTGATTCTTGACATGTAGAAATCATTCGGCATTGCATTTTTAATGTGTGCAGTTCCCCGGTGTTGTTTCAAGGCGCACACCCCCCCCTCCTGGCAGAAAGCTCCAGTATTTGTACACGGCGACTGTGACTTTATCAAAGTAATTCCATCTTCTCGGTTTCCGACGTTCGTCCTTAATGAGACGTCAGCTGCAAACCAAGAGCGGGTTGACGTGGAAACAGCCCGACGGAGGCGTGTGCACCTCTCCTCGCCTGACCTCACTCTCTAAACTCTAAAGCGTGAGCAGCTGCAGCGTTCCCTCGTTTGCCTCGTCTCGTCCAACACCACAGTCCCGTCACGAGCCATTAAAAGATCAATCGGTTCCGCAGTCAATTTTTCAACTTAAGGACAAATTACGCCCAAGATCCATCTCGTGAGCCGTCTTCAGTTGGTGTTTTTCTAGTTGTTTTGTTACCTTACAAAAACAGAAGTGTCTACTAGCTTTCAAAATGTTTTTTTTTCAGCAGTTCCACCAAATGTCTGAGATGGTTTCAGTTGCGATACTGTTCGCGGCCGTGGGGGCGTCAAATGCTCCAATATTTCTCACAAAAATAAAAGAATCCTATTAAAAAGTTAGTATGTATCAGAACTTTCTTGCTATCTCCAATTAATCCTCAGATGACCGCTCAGATTTATCTTGTGAACCAAAGTACTTCTTCCACCCACTCATCTGTGTAGCTGTTAGAAGCTCCAGAACTTGCAATACGTTTTTCCTTCTTAAATCCACTCTTGCCACTGCTGATGGAGATCTGGCGTGATGCCTCTCTTATTTGTATTCGGTATTTTTTGCGGGTTCTGGTTCTGTTCACAGTCTCTGAGAAATAAATGTAATAAACCCCATGATGCTTTCCTTCAGGTGTGGAAATGAAGTGGTGTTGATGAGCAAATAAACTAAAGACACAAACACACAGTTAACGGAACTCTTGACAGTTTCCGTCATCGTCATCCGACTCCTCTTCCTTTCAACTTATCTGTTACAGGAGGACTAATGTCCCTCAAAGACACATTCAAAAGTTTACCAACAAAACGATTCCAACTGTAAAAGCAATTTGCTTTGTAATTGATGCATTTTTATATCACGGCATGGCTAACATAATTAATATGCCATGTTACTTTAAATTGTGTTCAGAAGCTCTGAGTGATGGAAACGCATATAAATGATTCTTTTCTTTTTTTTAAACCTTTTGGAAAAAGCTCTTAGCTTCTATGATTAATCTTGATCGGGGTCCAGAGCAAAGATTTGTTTGATCAATATTTGGGCGAGTAGGGAAAAAAACAACCTCTCCTTGTATCTCAGGATGAAAGAAATTTAATTGTCTTTATCAAGATGAAGGGAGGTATTCCGTCGTCGCTGTCAAGATGAATTACAGTTTGATTTTTAACATTTGCCAGCAGAACAAAAACCAAACAAACAAACAACAAAAAAAGTGCAGCTTTTAATCTTCTCCCGTCTGAGGCGACGTCCCTCTGGGCGACATGTTTTCAGTGTTAATCGTGTCCGTGTCTGCTCATACCTGACAACATTAGCTGTTGTAGAGGGGCACCACTCTGTCGATAGTCGCCCTGCAGATGGGGCATTTCTTTGGCGGCGGCAGGGCGGCGTAGCACTGGGTGCAGGCGCACACGTGGCCACACTCCAGAAAGACGCAGGAGCGCTCCTGGCTCAGGCAGACGGTGCAGCTGGTGGGCGACACGCTGCTCTCCTCGATGTTCAGTTCGCGCATGCGCTTCTTCTGTTGCTCCTTGAACTCCTCCAGCATGCTCCTCTCCTTCTGGCTCCGCCTGTGATGCACGTACTTCCTCCACAGGACGAAGAGGAGCACCGAGCAGGCGGTGGCGCCCGACACGAGGGCCAGGACCCTCCACAGTCGGACGCTGTTCCTCTGCTTCCTCAGCAGGGAGTCGTAGTCCAGCCGGGTGAGGAAGTAACGGAAGCCCTGCTTGGGCGGCTGGAGCTTGATCAGGTTGTTGTCCAGCACCAGCTCTCCCACGCCCGTGACGCTGTCGCCCAGCCGCAGCATCTCCTCGGTCTCGTGGATGCCTTTGGGTCGCTCCCCGCTGATGAAGTGGCCGATGACGTTGGTCAGGGACTGGACCGTGGGGTGGAAGTTCTCGTAGGTGGTCTCCAGGTCCAACTCGGCGGCATCCAGAGGACGCACAACCCGGACGGCGGCGGCGATGCCCTCATCATGAGACCCGAGGGCGAATGGCACCGTGTTGGTGCGCTGGTGGATGATTTTCTCCGTGCTGTTCCTGCGTGTTGACAAATATCCCCAGTTACTAACGTCATGTTTTGATGTTGCCACAAATTATTATTTTCACTATCAATTAATCTGTCGATTAGTTTCTTGACAGCAGAGAAATAAAAAGGATTATTGGAGGAGCGCATAGTTTTAAAAGGAAAAAGAGTGATTTTTTTTTCTTCCCCAGCATGTGAAATAAGTTATTTCCTCTCGGGAGCTGGGAGGGGTGTGAGTCTGTGCAGGAGTGAGGACGCCAGGAGCTCAATGCTCAGAAGGTGAAATGTGCAGATATGTTGCTGAGCAGCCAATTAAAATCTATTTAAATCTATTCATCTGACAGATGCTCTGGTTTGAAGAGATGAACAAAGCAAGGTACAATCTGAGCCCCAGAAGAAGTGGAAGTCTAAAAGAAAACGACTTCTGCTTGTTCTGTTACCTCATGCAGAGTAACGTGAAGTAACATACGCTCCTAGTTAACGACAATTTCATTTTTTCTTTAACAAACAGTCTGTGTCGATTTCTTCCCAGCGCTGTATTTAAGTGCCTCAATTCAACCGTCCTCACAGAGAAGAACCTTCTCCATCAAAACGAGAATTAACAATTTCTTAAGCGTTCAGACATGAGGGAAACTTTTAGCAGGAAGGCCAATATGTTTTCTTTTTAGCAGCCAAATATTTCTCTACTAACTTTTGATAGTTGTTATTTATAAATGTTGATGACAGTTGCAAAATGCTGTCGAAAGTTCCCTTTTTTATTTCTATTTCAGATAGACTCTGTTCAAGCATCAGTATTTCAGCTATCCTTTTTTTAAAAATGTGCATACTTTTTGAGGAATAAATATCACATCTAATAAATTAAATGCACAATTTTCAAACTTAGTTTACTTATAATATACCTATTTATTTAGACAGACTATTTTAAGTATCGTCTGTTTATGTTTGGCTGCCTTGTGCGTTTAATTTTCTAAACGACATTAATCGAAACCTCTCACCGACTTACCAGAGGTGAGTGGTGCGGTTCCACACCATCTTTTCCTCCTTCAGCGTCAGTCTCTCGATGACGCCTTTGCAGTTCTCAACAAACTGACTGCTCAGAGTTTCCTTCACGTTTCTCACGACACCTGCAGTGTGACAAATACAGACAGACAGATGTGTACAACACACTGTTATGATCATACGTGTTGAATTTTAGTCATCGTGAACAAATTTAATAAGTAAAAGCCACAAAACAGTCACTTTATTTGGCTCACCTTCTATGACGGCATACGGGACACATCTTCCAGGGGTTTCGGACAGGATGCTTTTCAGATCCTGGTCGATGGAAACTTTCTTGGCTTCCTGATCGAAAAAACAAACTTTGAAGATTAAGAAAGTGAACACAACAGGGCAACGAATTCAACACACTTGCGACAAAGAGCACACCTTTAGTCTGGCAACAGTCGTGGCTCTGCTCTTGTAGATGGTGTAGAAGAGGGCGGTCAGGGCCGAGCTGGTGGCTAAAACCACCACCTGGGCAGTTGAGGGTTTCCCACTGGATGAGTCCATCAGCAGGGCTGTCAGGGCAGAGGTAGATTTACTACATTTATTTTGCAGATTGGAGATTAAGTCAGGTTAACTTCGAGGTAAGAGATCAAAGCCAGTCACCAGTCCAGCTACTGACCAAGCAGATGGGATATGAGGTCAATGTGAGGTCAAGCCAGTTAACAAAGACAAACCCTGGGCATGTTACACTCGCTTCATAGTACAGATGAGGACGTGTGGCTTGATTCATAGTGTTCACATCTAATCATTCCATAAACACAATTTATATTCTATCTGTATTTAGATGAATCTGTATGCCTTTCAAAATAATATCATCCAAATGAAGGGGTCCAACACAACCAGGTAAAATTAACAGGTGCAAAAAGTAAGAAAACAAATAATATATGCATAAATGTTGCCAAATTGTGACATTAGGTCACATGAATAAAACTGACTTGAATAAAACAGTTCACTGACATTGATCCACCTCTGCTCGGGTGTAAACCCGGAAGTAGGACTTTTGCTTGTAGCAGTGTTTTTCATATTGTTGTATTATTAGTTCAGCTTTGATACATTGTCCGATTAGTTCATCCACTGGTGCAAAACACGTTTCCATGCACGAGGCTGTAAACGGACGAGTTATTAAACTTTAGAGAGAGAACACCAGTTAACTGATAAACACTGAACACATGACACAGAGCTAACGTGGGTATTATTTTGCTAGGTGTGGCTGCTTTGACCAACTTTGCACGTTGGCAACGTTTGATTACAAGTGACACGACGCGCGAGATAACTCGATATTCGCCTCGTAGCCTCTAAAAACACGAGTAGCAAGTTTCATGTCTTAACTTTTCACTTCCGGTCAGTTAGGCGACTGAGCTAACAGGCTACTTAGCTCCATTAGCATAGTTTGCTAGCTCCGCCGCGGCTAACCGCGATAGCATGTTGTCGAAGCAGCCGTTTTAAAAGACACTGCCGCTGCCACTGTGTTATAACGCACACGATCGTGTACAGACACAAGGTTTGTTCAGAAAAGGTTTGACAAACCTGTGTGTGTGTGTGTGTGTGTGTGTGTGTGTGTGTGTGTTGTGTCCCCGTCTACAGCCGCGGTTCACCTCAGCACAAACGTAAACAAGTGTCAAAACCACGGAGGTGTAATTCCCCTCCCCGCCGGAGGATGTCGCTGTAGAATCAGTAATGATACTCCAGAGTAAGAGGTTTTCAAGTTATGAAAAACTACAAAAGCTGTTAATACTTTTATATTTATCACGATGTGCTGCATTCTCTTTACGTTTAAGAGTGATTTGGCCTGTGTTGAGATCCTCTACTTTTGAGTAAAGTAATGATAAAAATGATGATGATAATATTTATAATAATAATATAATAAACTTTATTTATATTGCACCTTTCCAAGCACAACATCACAAGCTGATTTAGGAGGTAAAAAATAAAGACCTGAAGCAAAACAATCAAAGGCAGTGTGAAGATCACACAGAAATTAAGGCAGGTCGAGGGAAAATGTTACAGAAGAGAACAAGAGTAAAAAAAAAATAAAAAAAATTCAAATCGTAAGATCAGACCAAAACAAAATTAAAAAAAATGAATGAATGTAAAAAGAAAGTTAAAATGAATGAATTTGAACCAATTCAGAGACCCCGCGTCCTGAGAAAGCAGATTTATAACAGTATAAGAAGCCCGACCAGAAAATGGCCATCACCATTGGTCCCGAGTGTCGAATGGCGAGCATGGCTTCCCTGAGGCAAAGTAATCCATTACTACTAAAATCCAGCTTAAATAAAAGAACAGAAGTATTATTAAAGTTTCAAAAGTAAAAGTATTCAAGATGCATAAAACTACCCCTTGTGACTGATATATTATATATGAGGCTAAAATACTGATTTATTAAGGCACAAGTAGAATTTTGCCGTTTCAGTTGACAACCTATAACTTCCTCAACAATATACTGCCGGGTAGCGTAGTCTGGTTTTCATTAATTGACACTCTAACCTCCAAAGTACTGCAAGATAAATCTGTGGGTTCATGAAGATGTGAATGGGGTAGGAAAGAAGGGGAAAAAAACCCCCACAAAGTTTTGCCACACGGTTTGGACATAGCTTCTTAATGTTGAATTATTTAATGGTTTTACAGGTTTGAAAGGAAACCACTTTTTTAATATGTGTATACTATATTAAAAACAACATTCTGTGACAGTTGGTATGTACAATATGCATGGTACCCGTATTGGAACTGGGATGCTGTACATTACTTTAGTGGTATAATATATGTTTCCAGTGTTGTGGCAGGAAAAACTCAGGTGAAACTCCTAATAACTGTTCTACTGTTCAGCAGTGGATATAAAGTCAGTGCTATAGTCAACAAAAACAAAAACAATTCACACTTCAGCATCCACAGGCCAGAGAGAGAGGTCAGGACGACTCTCTGGCTGAATACAAATGATGCTTCGCATTATTGGGAACCTCCGACGTCGACCATGTCTTTGAGTCCACTTAAATTTCCACCAGTGTAATACACATGTACATAGTAACTTTAAATGTAGATAAGAACAAAAAGGGTTAAAACTAAGGGTTAGGGTTAGATATATAAATACACACACACACACACATTGTTTATATATATATATATATATATTGCTTATTTGAACATCCTCATTGCATCATATGTGTGTGGTGTATTTGAGTTAGGTGCAGGAAAATATTTGCTTCTTGAGTGTTTTTGATGAATGTATTGATTTTAACAGACAAACAAGGGACATCTAGGATGTTGGATATAGTGATGGCTGTACTGCGTGTCGCCCAAAATATCCCAAATAATCTCTGTTCCTTTGCTCTAGGTTTTGTCCAGCTGTCAAAACGGCCCCTCTGCAGTCCATCGAATCACACGCAGTGCACAGTGCTGTGAGTGGATAACTGGAAGGTGAACTGTGGAGCAAATAACCATGCAGCCGGTTCCGGTCAATGATACAAGCCTTTTAAAATGAAGAGAGTGTCTCTAGTCCACTGATATTTTGCAGGTGCCCCAGAAATCTAGAATGATACTGTTGGCTGAACTTGAAAAACATTATATAAACACTATTTTGTTCATGCCAGGGAAGAATAGAGGCAAAATGCTCTGAGTGATCGGCCATTTTATTACCAATGTTTCAGTCCGGCACCACCCTCTTAGTAGATTTTCAAACTATATGTTGTTTTTAGCCTGCATGCAGACATTTAGCACATCTCGAGCTCATGTCATAAAATGTGATATAAATGCTATTAAACTCCTATAGTCAAATACTTGTACAGGCCTTATTGTCCGTGCTGGTTTTTACATCATTCTTTGAACAGTGCAACTGGGAAAAAGTAATTCAGTTCCATAAAAAGTCTTCAATTGGAATATTCAATTGCGTAACTCTTGCTCTGCATTCAGGCACGTGCATAACGGAATGTAAACTTAAGGTTTTTGAAGTAGATTTGCATTAAAATATCAGATTTTGACAAAAAGGTACAACCAGGATTGTAAGGTTTTGCTCCGATATGGCCTCTTGATCTGCCCTTTAAGAACTTCAGGAGTTTAATGAGCTGCCAGACAAAAACTCCTCCACCGGCTATATCAGTCTGACAAACTCAACCTGACGTGTGAATGATAAGCCTGCGAAAATTCACAGCTCTCTTCTGCCGGGAGAAGGTGCTGCCTCGTTTCCGAGCCCGGCGAAAGAACACAGATGTCCTTGGGGCTTCAATTCAGTATTAGTCACTTTGTTTTATGGTCCGAGTACACCTTGCAGACCCACCGCCCACGTCATCCTCCCACCTTACTTGCTTTTTTCCCCTTTGTGCCCGTCACATAATAACTTCTTCTCGAATGCCAGCCCGGCACAGGCTCAGGTGAATTACAGAGAGGCGGAGGAGGAGACGGCAGATGGAGGAAACAGCTTGATGAGAGCGCGGGAGGTGAGGAGAACATCGCGTGTGTCCTCCGGATGGTGGTGGTGCAGTGCTGAAAGGACGACAGCTGGAATTTACTCTGTTTGGATAGTCTTGGCACCTCGTCTGCCTGTCGACATTTAGACAAACTCCCCTCCCCGAGTCTGTCCAATTACACACCCAAACAGAGAGCAGACGCGTACAGCTCTTGTGATATTGTGTTGGGTTTACTTCACAGATGCTGAATTTGAGAAAAAAACATGACAGGATGCCCAAATAACTGAGTGCAAACATTTTAATGGAATTATTATTATTACAATACAGCTAACTTTGCTACCTTGATTAACATTTAAAATGTCACATGTCTTAATGTTTCTGCAGCCTCTTTCCCGATTATAGCATTCTGACTTGACAGATTCCATTGTCAGCATACGAATATCATATATAAAAGAAAAACTGAGGCTCATCTGCTTCTAATAGACGTGAAAATCAAACAACTTCAAAAGTTGAGGCCCTCACGTAAAAACCCATTTGGAATAATTGGAAATTTTTTCTTGTTGTTCTCTAACTCAGTTTTCAGCTCTATTCAGGCAAACAATCTCATGCTCCCACTGAAACGTACATTATGTGCAAAAGTTTCTTGAGATATTGAGATCAGTTGGCATTTTTGTGCCCCTGCGGTACATTTAACAGGAGCTCTGGAGCTTGTTAGGTGCAGACTTTATTGTGGAGCCTCTCACATTTGGTCCATCGTGAGCAACACAAAGCACATAATCACTTGCATGAAACACTAATGATTCTAATCAGCAATCTGCAATTTACACAGTGTGAATAAGTGAGGACGGAAAATTATCTATTTCTATGAAAGTGTAGATGTCAGCAGCGGATTTGAGCAAAAATTCAAAACGTGCTTTTAAACAGCGAAGACGCCTATTATAGAGCTTTTTTAATTATGCTTTCTAATTATTAAAATCTGATTACGGCTGTGGCCCAGGAGGTAGAGTCGTTCGTCGTACGATCCCAGCTTCCGCCAGCCCGCATGCCGATGTGTCCTTGGGCAAGACACTTATCCCTAAATTGCCTCTGATGGCTCTGCTGGAAAATGATCTATTTCTGTAAAAGTATATTTTTTAAAAAGTGGTAAATAGCAGCGCTGTACGAATGTGTGTGGATGGGTGGATGTGACTTTCCTGTAGATCACTAATTTACCTTTACACTTCCTTTTTTTACATACGGATTGAATAAAGGGTTACTTTGTGAGTCTTATAGGTGTTGATGGATGGATTTTTTATTTAATACCTTTGGTCAGAGCCAAGCCGGCTGTTCCTCCCCTAATTCTGAGCTAAGATAACCAACTGTTGGCTGTAGCTCCGTATTCAATGGGCAGACATCCACAGTCGTGTGGATCCTTCCATCTTAGTCTTGGCAAGAAAGCAAGTAAACATACAAAATGTTTAACTTCTTCTCCCTTTAAGTGCTTCGAAACCTGGACGATAAAAGACTGAAGCTATGGCTAATTCACATTAACATACACTAATTGACTCTCACTGCTAATTTCATTAGGGCTAATTGGCTTTTTCTTTCTTTTTTTTTTGACCTTACACGCAAACTAATAAATCCCTGCACGTCGTGCAGCATTTCCAGTTCAGGAGCCGATGAGAGCCAATGAAATGCTTCGTTGTGCATTCAGCCAAGCTTATGATAATCTACAGCACGGGAACGAGATGGTATTGATTTCCATCCCTTGAGGCTGATACTTGTCAACAAAGAAATTACTTTCTTTGACAAAAAAGTTCCCTTATCATTTTCGTGAGCCTTGCCTCTTTTTGTTTGATTGGGTATGGGCTGGGTGTTATCTACTGCAGCCTGATATATGAAGAGTGCAGCAGCCCTTTCTGTCATCATTCCCCCGCTCTCATTCTTAACTATGTGCCCGACCGCCTCGCCGCCGCCGCCGCTGCCGCCCTCGCGTACAGCCATAAATCAGCCACGTAAGAGCTGGGCCCCCCTCTCTGCCAGGCCCCTCTCATTGATTACACTGCACTGGGCAAGTGTAGCATGATGAACAGAGGGGCTATTTCAATTAGGCATCCTCACCGGACAGAAATATGTAGCATATGCTGGATAAAAGGCCGTCGAAATTCAAGAGCTGCGTTATGGAAACCAAAAGGATAAGGATGCAGAATTGCGAGAGAGGGACGTCACTTGTCAAAAGTCATTAGACTTTTGACAAGTCCGCGACGCTCGGATGCTGGCGTGTACTTTCGGGGGGAAGTAGAGGGAGAAATCAAGTTAGAGTCACAGGAAATCAGGCCAAAGTGCTGAGATGGAGATTTGTAACTGTTCCCATCAGACAGTGAACACTCTCAAACAATGATGGTAATGGTGAATGGTGACGATGGGACCCGAGGGACGCCTGGCGTCGGTCAGTGGCTCCACACTGAGAAATCTCCGCCGGTGTAAGGTGCGATTGCAATTTTGTCCTGATGTTCTTGGTCCCCAGAGACTGAACCCGGAGCTGTTGTCGGACACTACCTCCGGACAATGGCATTATAGCATCTTGAGCATGACATCAGCAATGACGTCAGCTTTTAAGCCCAAACCACTCGCTGTGCCGAAGCAAACCCTCACACATGGCTGTAAACTACAGACTATAGTATAGTAGACGATGGAAACTGTAGTTTTATGAAACTATAGTTTCATACTTTTCACAGCTGTTTCAATGGTGAGTTTTTGAAATTGACATGAGTCACAGTGCAAAAGACTATTGAACACAAACTAGAAATATTTCACAACAGTGTACTGAATTTTTTTTTATTCCATGCCAGAGGAACTGCTTATCTCCCACAAGATTAAAGTTAATACTGTACGTTGGATATATAGAGTGAATTCATTCGACTTTTTTTGAAACCTCTCTAACATTCACCTTGAATGCAGACAGCTTTATTGAAATGCACCACACTCTCTTGTCTGCGAGAGCTAATTCACACTGAGCCACTGCTCCTCTGTCCTCGCTGATTACTGCGGTGTACACTGTAATTTAAACGCGTGCACAGATTATTATACTACATTGCTTTTAACCTCAATTACAGCAGTTATTCCGAAATGAATTGTTGCACACTCTGGGACCACTTAAGAGCAAAAAAAAAAGAGAGAAGAAGCTGCAGAGTAAACTGCCAGACTGTAAAATGATCAGACTGGACACCTGAACACATGAGACTCGCGACGTTTCCCTATTTCATCCAACAACCCTGTCACAGCACGTTATCTCAGATGGCAGATCATTCAACACTCATCCATTTCTATAAAGGCCAAACCAAGATGGATTTTTTTCCCCCCCTTGAATTTAGCATATCAGGGTCTGCGTTAATCGTTTGTAATGAGAGATGAGTTATCTCACACCAGAGGTGATTTACGGGACCACAGCTGTTTGTATACGGAGCCTCTGCAGCCGCTGACTCAAGAAGTCTCCGCATCAGATAACGGTCACATCGCTTTTTTTTTTTTCACCATTTAATTCTGCACTCACATTGTCTCTTCCTTTATGTAATTGTAATAAATCAAATCTACATATGAGGTACTGTCTTCAGGGCAATTCAATTGTTTTTTTTTCTGTTAAGGATTTTCCTAAAATTTAACAGCACACACCAGGGGGGTGAGAAAAATCTATTTTCCTGTGTTGCCACAGTGACGACAGCAGAGAAGTTCATCCACCATCTCCACGCAACAATTCAGCCCTCGTTGCCTGGCACGGCTCAGTGGCCGGAGCAGATGATAGTTATTTTTGAATCATTTCAGCAGAATCCTCGGCAGCGAGAGTAGCCATTTTTTAAAAAAAATATCTTTCTGTCTCTTGTTATTAAAGGGACAGTTTAGTGATTTTGAAGTGGGGTTGTGTGAGTTACTTATGCATAGTTAATATGTTAGCTCATGGAGACGGCGATCGGAGATGTCATTTAACGGAGTTTGGAGGAGAAGTGGAAGTAGCGTTAGTCTCAGTCCCACTGTTGCAGAGGGGACCACCGAAAAACCTCTTTTTCGCCACATTTTTAATTAACTATGCATAAGTTACTCATACAACCCCACTTCAAAATCACTGAACCATCCCTTTAAGTGTTGGCCAGTCACACAGATGTTTATATATGAGACAGATGTTCACCCGTGAGAAGTCATGTTTAAGCAGCGTGCGACTAATTTGCAAAGGCAAACTTGTTTAAGAGGACAGATTGCACCTTTTGTCGACATAATCAACTTTTTAATATCGGCCTCCGCTTGCAAAATGTTGATAACGCTCTCAATGTTTTTAATTGTCTGCGGTATTCATTCTTGCGATATGAAATATCCCCTCACAGAAATTAAAGTGTGGTTCAGTTGTTTTTATGAGCACATTTAAATCCAGGGAACTATGGTGGTTCTCTGTTAAACATTCAACAAGACGAAGAGTCTCCGGCTGAGCGCTTTGTGAGGCTGCACTTAGCTGAATGCTCCTATAAAGATCAGAATATTTACACTGACATCAGCGTGTTACATGGTCATTCTGAACTTGTGAGCATGCTAATGTTAGCTGTTAATACCGGCACGCTAACATGTTCGGAATAACGACGTAATAAAATGAGTGTATACTGAGCATGCAAGCACATTTATATTAGCATATGAGCTAAGTGCAGCCCAGAAAAACAATAGTTTAGTAATGTTCAGCAGGTGCGTTTACCATGTTAATCAAATTGGTTTAGCCTGTTAGCGTGCTACATTTAGCTAATTAGCACTCAAAGTGGGCGAGGCCGATGGCAATGTCTTTATATCATGGAAATATTGTTTTTATATGGTAATGGGAAAAAAAGGTAATGTAGAAAAATTAATTATTTGACGTGATGATGATGATGATGATGATTAGTCTAGGGGGTCACCAACATAATAAGGATTAATTTTCTGAGGACCATGAATGTCAACGCAAAATTTCATTGCAATCTATACAATAGTTGTTGACAAGTGGCGGACTGACCGGCGTCGTCATCCCTAGAAACACGGACGCCTCGAACAAAATGTGACCCGAGTCTTGAGACTTGTGTCTTATCAACCCATTTCAACCAACATGTACATGTGTTTTCCAAACCGTAGCCAAAGTGCGTTTGTTTCCTCAAACTGAACACACTCAGAACAAACCTCAGTTTCCACCATTATCGACCTCCTCTCTACGAATTGCGTTAAATTCTAAGTTGCAGCACTTTTTTTAATGAGAAAAAACCTTCCTGGTGAACGCAATCCAAATTGCAATTGGCAAGACAAATTATTTAGTATAAATATAGCTTGTAGGACACAGGATATTTTTCTTCCCTGCTTCATTTTGAGGGTCGAGGTAATAAACTGGACTGTCTAGAACATAATTGACGTCTGCAGTTCCGTATATACCGGGACTAATTTAAAATTCATATCTTAAGTTTCATAATTTGACTCGTCAGATGCGAGAGAGAGACAGATTCATGAACTATTTTTAGTTCCAGGCACTTGCTCTGTCTTCGTTGAATTATTTAGTAATATCACTTATATCACATTACTCATACCATAGTGGAAGTTTGTAAGTCTAAACTATAATAAGCTTGAACTATAATACTTGAAGTGTATTTTCCTTAGTTATAGCCTTTGTATTATACATTGAAAGTTCACACTTTTTTGCATGAACCGAAATGCAAATGCAAACAAATCTGTGATAGAAAGGACATAGCGTAATGAGATTTAGTGTTAGTCTATTCATTAAACAACCTCTCGAACAATTTTGGAATGGTACAAGGTTGCACTTCTGCTGACCAGCTCATTAAACATGACACTAAACAAAAATAACTGATTACATAGTTTGGACTTGACTGACTTTTACGCCAGGATTAACAAGCCCCACATGTCCCCTTCGGGGGAGAATGACGAGGCGATGTACTCTCTCTCTTCCTCACTTTGCAAGAAACATAAATACAGTGATACCTCAGTGCAAAGCTGGACGGATAAATAATGCCTTGGTACGGAGCCATTTGGAAGCAAAACAACGAAGCGGGGAGGGGGTTGAGGGTGCCTGAGCGCCGGACGAAGGCTCCTGCACTGATCAGCGCTGCCTGATGCAGACAACAGTGGAGGAGGAGGAGGAGGAGGAGAGGAAGGAGGAGCGAGCGAGGGGAACCGACTGGCTGAGGCTCTCAGCTCTCAGTCTCTCCTCAGTGCTTCGCGAAGCAGCTTCTCTCGGTCTCTTTCCCTCCCTCTCTCGCACGCACCGGCTCTCCCACTCTTCCTGTCCGAGCCGGCGAGAGCGAACGCAGAGGGGCTCTCGCGCTCCAACTCCTGCCGCGCCATGCTGCCCTGGCGAAGGAATAAGTTTGTTCTGGTCGAGGATGAAGCCAAGAATAAACCCAAGAGCCTGGGGACCGGGCTGACCTACCAGTCCATCCTCTCTTCCCTGCTGCGCTCCTGTCCTGACTTGCTGCCCGACTGCCCCTTCAACTGGGTGGGCAACATCTTCCACACCAAGCGGCAAAAGGTGGAACTGAACAAAGAGGAGCCTGTTTACAACGTGCGCTACCTGGGGAGCGTGGTCACCATCACGGCCAAGGGGGATGGCTGCACCCAGGAAGCGGTGGCCAAGATCTGGGCTCGGAGCAACTACGGCGAGCAGAGTGTCAAGATGAGGCTAACGGTGGGGCCGCAAGGCGTCAGGATGAGCGCCGACAAATCTGGGAGGAAGAAACCTCTTCATCTTTACTCTCTGAACAGGATCACTCACTGCGCTGCCGACCCGTGCCGGCCCAAGATCCTGGCCTGGGTCTACCGGCACCAGGTCAAGAACATGGCAGTGGTGCTTCGGTGTCACGCCGTCCTGGTGAGCAAGTCGGAGAAGGCCCGAGCCATCGCCCACAGCCTCTGCCAGAACACCACCTCCGCCTTCAGCGAGTTCAAGCGGCTGAAGCGTCAGAGTGATTTCCGGCACTGCCAGCGGCAGCTGCTGGGTGAGGAGGCGGTGCCCCTGATGCCGCTGAGGAGGCTGCTGAACGGGCAGTGCCACTACAGAACAACTGCCGACCACCCCGGGCGTGCCGCCCGCCTCTGCTCCATCACAGAGGAGGAGGAGGAGGAGGAGGAGGAGGAGGAGGAGGATGATGAGGACAGCAAAGACAAGAAGCAGGAGGTGGAGCAATCACGAGAAATTGTAGAGGAGCAGCAGGAGACACAGAGGGTTTTAACAACAAACACGGACCCGACTCAGTTATTGTCGGAGTTGGACATCGGGGATATCGCCAGGCTGGAGCAGTGCCAAATCAACTTTGTCAGTGACATCACCAACAACACGTTTACGTTTATGACCTCTCTGGTGTGACTGAATCGTCATTTGAAGAATTTCTGCAAACACACCCCCCCCCCCCCCCCCCCCCCCCCCCCCCCTCCCCCTCCCTCCCCTGCTCTGTCCGTGTAATGTGAAGTGTTCACCAGAAACTTCTCCCACTTCCAGGAGGCCGAGAAACGGCAGACGATCTCTGCGTCGGAGTCATTTCTTCTTCTTCTATTCCGGCCCGACGGCTCAGACGCTGGAACTGTGTCAGTTCGGGGGGAAGCTGTTTACAAAGAGGGCTGCTGATGCACAGACGAGCGAAAAAGCACAATGACCGACGAGGACGCCGGTGGTTATAGAAAAACCCCCGAGAGGGCCGACGCTGAGATCACCGACATGCGGGTCACATGTCGACCACAGCGCCGTGCGGGATGTGTTTACCAGTCCTCTGTCTCTTATTTGAGTAGAATCAATGCCGCGTTGGCCAGCAGGGACGTTTTTTCGGATCGACTTGTAATATTTTTTCAGGGAGGCTCTTTGTATATTTGTGTAATGTTTTTCTAATATGACAATCCTCACTGACGTTTGGTTCACAGACTGACATGAACTTTGTTACGGTTTTGCTAATGTTCACAGCCGACTAATGAATAAGGCTATAATTTAGGACGGAAGCCATTGAGTGGACTTGTTTATTGCTGCCATTTGTTACTGCCCTTATTATTTATGCATGACATGTCAGCATTAACCTTTTCATGCCCGAGCTTTCCTCGTTTTTGTTTTTTTGTTTAGTCATGTGATATCTCTTTAAAATGAACACTGTGATAAACGTGTGACCAGGGACAAACCACACAACTATTGACGTATTGCATTGTTTAAAACGTACATCTATTCTAGTTTCAACTGGTAACGACAACTTCAACAACAACAACAACAACAACAACAACAACAACAACAACAACATATTTCACTTTGTCATTGCTGTGCTCTTTGGCCAAGTTTTGCTAATGCAGTGATTTCTTTTTGTCCATGTGAGCCCTTGCAAAAACCCCTTACAAGTTAACACACAATCTGTTTTGGATAAAACTGCAAACCAATGTTCCTGTTGATAATATCTGTGCTACTGTCTGAAGTTGCATTGTGATCATCATGAGAGGGAGCTTTCTATTTTCCAAATATGATGAATAAAAATTACCCTCACTTGGGTTCCCTGCTTGAATCTCCGGGGGAGGGTATTTCTACATATTATCAAAGAGATTATTCAAATGAGTCCAACGGCTCGGCTCTCCGCCAAGTGCGCATTTGCATTTGTTTGTGAAGTGAAAGAAATATGCGTGACCTGCACTTCAGAGACCAAAAAACCAACACATTTACAGTAGCATAATCAGCAGTCGTCGTGTGAAAGTGGCGTTCGCGTCGTCAACGTTAGACTGACAGCCGGTCCCATTAGATGTTAATGTGGTTGATTCACCTCTGCAGGCCTTGTACTGGCTTCCCGGTCCTTCATGCTGAAAGGAGGAGGAGGAGGAGGAGGAGGAGGAGGAGGAGGAGGGGGGCAATTAATCAGCGAATTGAATTGTTTGGGAAATGAACAGAAAGCACCTGCCTCGGCAGGGCGGCTGTCAGGCTCTGACAGGACCGAGTGATCCAACACGGGGACCAGGAGGGGGACTCGCCCATCTACCATTTTACTGCCAACATCAGCCGTTTCGGTGACGACAGAGTCTCAACGCTGGAACAACACAACAATGAAACATTAAAAAGGCCCGTGCATCGGCACGTCTGAGTCGTGGCGCTTTGCACTGAGGGCAGGTAACAATCACCGGCGTCGCTCTTAATCTGAACAACGGTGGATTCATTTTTTTATATCGCACATTATGCCACCACAAAATAGTATTACAGTGCGATAAATATTGTGGAATTACTGATGTCCAAACTGTTTTCGTGAACTCGCTTCGATAGTGTTACACAACGACATCAAACGCTGTTTGATTTCTGATACTCCTCATTAATAACTGTGCCTTTGAAAAAGAGAACGGGTGCTGCTCTGTTGATGTTGCACACAATAAGTTTGAGGTGGTTTGAATTACAGAGATGGATTGTTCTGAGGGGACACTTTCAGCTGGAAGCTTCCAGATCAATAATTTTTTCTTTGCCTGGCACAAAGCGCCTCTCAAAAAAAAAGGGGGGGGGGGAAAGAGCAGGAGCTCATATGGAAAGATAGATAACAAAGGGCTTTGTGTGCCCTTGCCAAAGCTCCGCTCATTGCGGAATCTGAATACTAAGAGAAACCAATTTTTGTTTCTGCCGCTTGCATGTCTCTCTTCGGCGTTTTAATCTTCGGCCCATTTGACGGACTCCCGTTCTGCGTAGATGAGTAAACACACACAGTGCACGGCGTGATGAAGTCACACTGTGTGCTCACTGACATTCATTCGAGAGAGAGAGAGAGAGAGAGAGAGAGAGAGAGAGAGAGAGATGCGTTGCGTCTGACGTACTGCCAATGTTGTGTTAAAAGCCGGAGCGGTTAGCAGAGGAGTCACGGTGCCTTTGTGTCCACATACAGTATCTCTCCCGTCTGGCAAGCACAGGAGAGGGAGCAGATGGCAGCGGCAAGGAGCACGCCGGGCTTCATCGCACTCGTCTTCCAGGATAACAAGGGCGCAGGCACCAGATTGAAAGATTGTTGTGTTTGGTCACGTTGCGAGCCCCAGGTGATGCTATTCAAGAACACAGAATCAAACCACAACAAGGGTGACGCACTGGCCTGTGAACGTTTACAGCGGGGGGGGGGCAGTTTGGAGACCCCCAAAAGTGCTGCTTCCGCCTGCAAACACTCCGCCTTCAGACACTCTCTCATCCTCCTGCAGCGTCTGTGAAGAAAGACACGGGAAGATGAGCGACAGCTCAGCAGGCCCCGCTCGTCTCCATCGCGACCGCACAAAATGCTGTGTCTGTTTTTGTTCCAGCGAGAATTACACACACACGCACACACACACACACACACACACACACACACACACACACACACACACACACACACAAAAGTGTTGAGCAGCATCTCTGTGAGGACGGCAGAGATGGAAGATGGAGGAAGGACACTGTGGATCAATGAGACTCAGAGAGAAGAACAACAATAAGACCTTGAATTTTTGTTTTCAAAAAAAAAATGTAATACATTTTGCATCTGGAACAACACACAAAGAAGTTTTCTGATCTGACGCCTCGCCTCCCGCGAATAATACAAATCCCTTTTAAAGCAATTTGAAACAATCAAAACGTAGTTCCGGTTAAAATGTGTTTCTACTTTAAACGCAAACGGATATTCGGGGGCACTTTCTGAAGACAATCCATTCTGCTATTCTTGGCAGACCAAGACAGACCATTTCCTACATTACATTTAGTCTCCCGTCTTTGCACAGTCGAGGGAGAAAAGCTTGAGTCAGAGTTACAAGTACAAATGATCGCACTGTCAAAGCTAACAAGCATCATTTCCCCATGCATATCTTATGGTGTCTTCTGAGAAAAGGGGTCGCTGCACACCTGGCAATTTGCAAATGAGATGTGCCGGGCTCTTTCTTTCTTTCTTTTTTTTGCAATGCTGCAAGAAAAGTCAAAATCACAACGAATCTGCGCTCACGCTGCACTTTCATGACTTCTCTCGATTTGACTGAAATACTTTGGACATTATGCGACACCTCCTCTCCATGTGAACGAGAGCTCATTTGACTTAGTTGTGAAATAATTCCCCCGGGGCCACAACTGCTCCCGTTGAGTGAACGCTGCAGCCCAGATTCATATACAAAAAAACAAACCCCCAAAAAACCTTTGGTGCCAGTGAGCATAACTATATAGCAAACTAATTCATGAGAATAAAGGATTAGTTAACGCAATGAAACATTAATGGTCTTATCCCATTAAAACATAAAAAGCGTTGCCAAAATTGTCTGGGAAGAAGTCAGAGATGAAAAAATGATGCTTTAGGTAATAATGTGCGTGCATTTTTGCTTCATAATCCTGTTTAGAAAAGTGCATGATATGTCTGTTGTGTCTTCTCTCCATGAAAGTAAGTACATATGTTATTCTTTATAGTCGGGCAAAGGCTGCAGATAACCTCAACGTTGGTGTAACCACTGTCTTCAACTGTGTGTCAGTCAGCTTCACTACTCATCCCTGCACCGATTCTTGCCTCTGAGTTTATGTAAAATGAGCCAGAGAAGCCATTTCCTGCCCTTTCTGCCACTATTTCAGTGTTAAACCTGTTTAATTTACTCGTTGCAAAATACAAAGGAGGCTCTTTGTGGAATTTTTTGAGGTATTCTTGTAAAAAAAAAAAAACCTTCATGAGGAAATCAAATAACCACGTCACACTAGCACCTGATGTGTTTCTCCCTCAGGCTACGGACCAGGACAAGGAACTGCAGGCGGCCACGTATCCATCGTGTCTTGACGTCACCAGAGAGCCATTCAACTTGACTAATAATGAAATCAATAACCTGGGAGCACAGGCCTCTGTTTCCAAAGTGTTTATTTTATGGTGCCCAGTTGGAGGAAGGCGCTGCTGATGTCCGTGTTCACGATGTCCTGCTTAAATCATGTTCTGGTTATTGTGCATGTGCGTCACAAGTCACTGACTGTAACGGTGAGATATAGTTACATATGGCACATCGACCTCATCTGACGCCTGTGATATACACTCACAAAAAAACGAAAACTACATTGATTCTAAAGACCAACACATGAGAGAATTTGTAGCGTGATTTTCAGATGAATAGTTTTAGGGTGTGTTCACTCTCTTGCCTGGTGCGGTGGTGTCTTGTTTGAAGATACAATTATTAAAATTAGCTCCACCTCTGATCAACACACACCACCATACATCCATCCATCCATCCATCGTCTACCGCTTTATCCATTTAAGGGTCGCGGGGCTGGAGCCAATCCCAGCTAACGCTGGGTTCACCCTGGAAGGGTCGCCAGCCTATCGCAGGGCCACATACAGAGACGGACAACCATTCACTCTCACATTCGCATCTACGGTCAATTTATAGTCTCAATTAACCTAATCCCTTTCTGCATGTCTTTGGACTTTGGGAGGAAGCCAGAGAACCACGCATACACGGGGAGAACATGCAAACTCCACACAGAAAGGCCCTGGTTGGTTTGAACCGGGATTCGAACACAGAACCTTCCTGCTGTGAGGCCAAAGTGCGAACCACTACACCACCGTGCAGCCCCAACACACACCGCTGCTGAGTTAATTTAGGCTGACAAGACAGATTCTGACCTGCAAGAGTCATTGCTGCCACGCAATGTTAACTTTTTGACCCCCCCCCCCTAGAAAAATCCAAAATGCTTATTTCCCAAAATGTCAAATTTTGCTATTATGCTATTAAAAAGACCGATACACAATACTGCAATGACAGCCACTGTTTAACTAGATGACGTCTTTCGTATAAAAACGTGTCCTTTTACCGTCTCCTTGTGTAACGCTGCTATCTCAGATTAATTATACGGATTAGGTTGAACTGAAGCCAATGTGCCCTTACAGAGGTCGTCTTGGTCTTTGTTTTAAACAACCGCTGCTTGCTGGAGATGGAGAGAGATATAATTTCATAGTCGTGTCTTTTTGCCTCCCCGCTGAAGACCCCTTATATTTAGCTCTTACAAAACATAGAGGAG
Organism: Scophthalmus maximus; assembly: GCF_022379125.1. NCBI lineage: Eukaryota > Metazoa > Chordata > Actinopteri > Pleuronectiformes > Scophthalmidae > Scophthalmus > Scophthalmus maximus. The sequence goes on along the minus strand of NC_061517.1, from coordinate 4,277,421 downwards.
CAGCCGGAAGGTAATTGGCGGCAATTATCATCACATTTGCCTCCATTTGCGGTGCCAGCGGAGGTGCACTCGTCATTATACCTGTGGGTCTGATGCAGAACTCGCGGCTCTTTGATGTGAAAGGCATGACTAACATCATGAGCAGAGGAAAAAAGAAACACGTCGGAGAAAGTTTCGTCAAGTCCATGGACACAAGTCTCCGTCAAAAAGAACAAAAAAAAAACCAAATAAAACATCTATGTACCCCTCAAGCGTTTTGTTGGACAGCGAAGAGGCAATCAGGCCAGCGACCATTTGATTCCAAGTTTCCTATTACTCAGGGAAAAAGGTTCCAGAGAGCAATCACTTAGACACACACACACACACACACACAGACACACACACACAGTCATAAAAGAAACTGGGCCAAAACTGACACTTGCACGTGCAAGGCCGGGGGCATTTCATTGAGGTAGACGATAAGGCCTTTTTCTCTCCGTTTGATGAGCTACAGAGAGTGGCATGTGGATGGAGGGGGCGGTGGGAGTGGTCCGACTTGGTTGGCATGTGACTGTGTTGGCACATGCCCCCCCAGAGGACACGGAGCCATGGTCACTGTACCTGAGTAAACAAGGACAGCCTGGACTTCTGAAGGCTAACAGAGGGGAACATTTCCATCCACTGCCATCGTTTCAATTTTCCAAAATCACCTAATGATCACACTGCAGCATGAGATGCTGATGGCAAATTTAAACCTCACTTTCCATAGACTGAAGTGTATTTGATTTATTCATTCATTGACAACATTAACAAAAGAAACGTTTCAAATATATCGTGACACAATTGCAGAACAGGCCCATTATTTGCAGTAGGCCCTGTATGTAGGATGTAGGTGTGTATATAACACGGGATTCAAAGTATGAATGTATGAATGTATGAATTAATAATTGTTGCCACGATAAAGGAGTTAAAATGTCTGTTCATCAATGACATTAGCAATCAAGTCACAATGTTAGACTCCTCACACTAATGATAGGGAGACATGAACATGAGCACAAACTGAAAAAGGCCGACAGAAAGACCCAGTCATCCCTGAGAAGTGACGTAAAAGCCCCTGATGATGTTAAACTCACAGGCTGCATTCTGTGAATCCATTCAAATGAATACGATCTTAATCAGATCAAACTAAATTAACTTAAAACAAATATTCAATACCACCTCCCATGAAAGAATTTAGAACGTTTCTGTTTTTCTTCGGTTATTCCATCAGCAGGCTGCTTCCCTAACCAGAGGGATTGTGTTGCACTTGAATAATCGGCGGTTTTACACGCACGAGAAATCCCTCCAGCTCTCTCAGACACTTGCCCGCGTTCATTTGGGATCAGCAGGAAGTCATTATAAAACCTGCCAGTTAATACAGGGTGCAGCCTCGAAGCTGAGGTTGAGGAGGGGGGGGGGGGGGGCATCGCTGTCAGAGGCGAGCGCCATGCAACACATGACATCACATGAGGGGTTATGTCAAGCCAGAAGTGGTGCAATAACAGCAGCGCTTCACACAAAACCTGATTAAACATTTATGTGTGTATACATTTGCCATCTGTGCATTTAGCTGCTCTTCCAGTGTATGTATCTTTCTTTTTTTCATTTTTTTTGTGTCCATGTAATCCGTGTTGTCAGTTATCTTTGAACAACGTCATGACACGCCAACTCTGAAAATGTTGACAGGAGCTGGAGGCGAACACGGATGTGGTGCACGCACAAACACACACACACGCAAACACGCGCGCGCACACACACGCACACGCCACACACACACAGTCATCATTACTTTTCACGGGTAGAGAAATATAAAATGTGATGATATTGCAGAATTCCATTTTTCCCCCATTTGCAAAAGAGGATAAAATGTTTTTTTGGACATATTTGTGAATTTGTATACAGTAACTCTGTCGTTGGATCGACTCCCTTTTCACTGTATTATTTCTCCAATCATGTTTGTGCTAATACTTTAATGCTCCATTAAATGTGTGAAAGACTCACTGTGAAAGAGCTGTGAAGTGCTAGTTGGTGAGAAATAATTCAATTTTAAAAAAGAAATCTCAGGAAAATTTACAAAAGATTCTTTTCTTCATTTTTCCACGAAAACATATACACGACACACGTTTGAGCTCAGAATGTCCTGCCCCATGTTCACCCATGAGACAAATAAAATATGTTCTTGCACATCGTTTCACGAGGACAGTGATAAAAGGAAACCAGTTTGGCTTTGTATTTCCTTTGTATCTCTTTTCTCTTTTGATTCTGCTTCTGACAATCTGGCACAGTCGCTTTTGCTCAGCTCCCCGGTGGATACGGATGAAATGCCATCTGCAGACGTGAGCCGTGCAAGTAAACCCTGCAGGCCATGACAGTGTTGTGTGAGGAAGTTTAGCATGAACCAAGAATCATCCTCCTCTCTTCGCCACGCACAATACAGGCCACGGTCTGCAGATGCTGCTCAGCAGCGTCGGGGCGCTTTATTTCCTTCACCCACACTTGGTTCATGCGCTTTGTAAAGGTAAGGGTGACGGTTAGGGTGACATGGCAGAGAATCAGCACGATTACTTCCATTGAAATACACAAATTTGACGGACCGTTACGCGGGTCCACCGCTGACCTCTAGTGGCCGCGTACATAGCGACCGCGAGAGGTCTGTGTTCTTTGCGTCGTTTTTTGTTGCAGGTCAGGCCTCGGCTGATGTGGCTGTCGTTCATTTTCTGTTGTTTCCCAACTCTATTGTATGGAGCCACATTGCTAGCTTGGCTAGAAAAATTACAGTTGCAAAATTATTCAAACCACCCGTTCTTTTACTCTTAGGAGAAGTTACCTACTTTTTTTTTTTTTTACAAGAGATGCTTCTCGACCCCTTTTAAATTCAAACCATGTACAATGAAAAATATGTAAATTCTGCAAAATGGGTAAATTCTTGGCAGGAGGAGATACAAAGACCACAGAGATGCTTTGCAGTATCTTTTTATTTCATTCTTTTTTGGAAAATGTCTGCGGAAACACACCAGTGATCTCGATCTGCGGCGGAAAACTTTTTTAGTTTTTTCGTGTGCGTACTAAATTAATAAAAGGTATGTAGTAACATCTGTTTGTGCGGTATCCAACAGCCACTGCGGCTGGAGGAAAATCAAGATCTTGCCACGTCCTTCATCCGGTGATAACAAGGATGGAAGCAACACAGTGAGGGGAAAAAAATATGTGATAACAACCTCACTAATTGTCCAGAGCAACAAATCGGACAGAGAAAGATGGGCTGAGCTTTTGTTGTCTCCTCTCTCGTGTTGTTGTTGTTGTGGGGGTTTTTTTCTGGCAGTTTATTGCTTTCGAGGAGGATTTCAGCGATGCATACTGAACACAAATTACCTCCAATCATGCGAGGGGAGGGGGAGAAGAGCAGGATGTGCTGCTAACAAGACATTTAACAGGAGAAAGTGGATGCTGCGGTGCACACAGCAGGCCACCTCCAGTCTTCATTACTCATTCATGTACTGTGTTTGCCGGGAAAAAATGGAGGGAATATACGGTGATATGGGGGATGGCCTCGGTATAATGAGCAATAAATTAGACCACTAGGGTAAAAGATGCTGGTGAGAATGATACTCATGACACTGAAATACATAAATTAGCATGGACATACATTCCCTGAGACACGGGCAGAATGTTTTTTCTTATAACATATGAATATAAAAATGCTGGAAACCATCTGTAAAATCATCAAGAGGCCAAATTTGGAGCTGCTCCACAAATAATTAATGTCGAGGAGGATTTTGGGCAACTCAGACTTCAGCTGAATATTTTACATCCAAATTTACTTTTTTTCTTTTTCCCTGTAGCGTTATTGGCTTTGAACTTGCAATGTATCTTCACCAGGTTTTTATTCACTGTCAGTGAAGCAGCTGCAGGATTTGTCTTTTTTTTGTTTTTTTCTGGAAGAACTTTTCATGTTCACAAAATCATCCCCTCAGAGGTTTTTCCAAATCCTCATAAACAAGAGTCAGAAATATCATACTTTCTACTATGAAATACATTGTTTTATATATCTTAAACTATTGCACGAGTTTTCATTTAATTAAATTTTTAGATTTAATGTATCATGTCATTATTATATTGCTTTGAAATCACCAATGGAGGAATCAATGTTTATTTTTTCCATTAGCCATGCAACATGGCTCCAACCTTCACACTGAGCTCACTCAGCATATGGTGTGAAATTAATATGGAATTATAGCTGGTGAGTCTATAATCCGAGTTAGACGTTTGGCCTTTCCCCCCAAGGAAACGACAACAAAGGCCGGCCTTCCTTGAACATGATTGGCTGTAAAATGTGTTAAGGGGATCAGCTCATATCAGGTGAAGAGAACAACAACTGCCTCATCTTTTCTTTTAGTCCCAATAGAAGAAGAGGCACAAAGAAAGTTACACATTATGAGACTGGAATAGATTACAAGTTATAAAAGTTGATAATTGAAAAAGGGATATAAATAAAGGTCATTTTAACAAGCTATTGGAAGTTGAAATATAAACCTTTTAAAAAAAAATCTATCGTAATTAATTAACTGTTCAGATAACGAACATAACAGTCTAATTAATATTAATTAATTTGATCAACAACTCTGCTGCCTTGTCAGCTACTGTAATCAGTGTGTGTGTGTGTGTGTGTGTGTGTGTGTGTGTGTGTGGTAGCAAGCCCCGGAAAGCTATTAGTTTGTATGGAGGCTCCGTGACACCACACTCCAGAATAAATTGGATCCGAAAGATTTACGGCGTACCTGATTGCAGTGGCTTGGGGGTAATGAGAACCTTTTAAAACGAGATTGCCTTTGGGTAGGGGCCTCGCCGGTGGGCCCTAACCCTCTGCCACCACCCCCCATGCAGCTCTAACAGCACTGCAGATGTTTTTTGGGTTGTTTTTTCCCCGCCCAGTCGTCGCTTCCTGCCTCCACCGCTCAGCAGGAATGAGCACACCTGCCTGTCACGGCCCCCGGTGAGCCCGCCGACCCAGACCCAGCTTCTATCCAGCGGGCCCTTTCTGCACACTCAACCGCAGCCATATCAGCGGCTGGCAGCGGCGGCGGCTCAGCTAATCTCCTGGAGCTTTGAACAATGCGGTTGTCAGTGGCAGGGCCACGCCAAGCCCCTCAGCTAAGCCGAGGCTCAGAGCGGCACATGATTCCCCAGCAACACTTGTCTCTCTGCTCTGCAGCCACATGTGTAGAGCAGCGGAAATGGGCGGAAACGCAGCCTGAGCGCTCGGAGCGAGTCGGCTGCTACAAAGCGACCTCTTTCCTTCATCTGTCAGCCATGCGGGCTCAGAGAGTGGCAATGCTCAGACCGCCACTTTGATCTAGAGGTGAATATCTAAACAACTATTGGATGGATTGCCAGTTACATTTCTGCATATATTCATGGTCTCCAGAGGATGAATCCTAATGACTGTGGCGATTGCTTGGCTCGTCCTCTATCACCACTGTGACATTAAAATTGATGGTTTTGACTGAAATGTCCATAACTCGTGAACGGATTGTCAGGACATTTGGTACAGTTCATGTTCCTCAGCGGACGAATCCAAGTGGCATCCCGCCGCGCCATCACCCATTGGTTTGTTAACTGCCATTTACAAAATGGACATCATGCTGTATTGACAAAGACTTGAAACTAGTGATTGTGACCATAAACACGTCCGGAAAATGGTTACTGACGTTATTAATCGGGTGAGAAATAGGGTCATTTTCTCAGACTTCTATAGAATCTGACTTCTTTTTGAAACCGGCGGAGTCGCCCTCTGCTGGTCATTCGGGATTATAAAGGCTGCAGGCACTTCCGCATTGGCTCACTTTCTGGACCAGAAGTCTACGTCCATTTTTATAAAGTGTCTGGCTGAAAATATTGATTTTCTGTATCATGCTTACAGTCAAATACCTGCAACATTGACATTGAATTTCCCCATAGTGTGTGTAATAAAGGATTGATCTAATCTTAACTAATATTAGCATTTAGCGCATAGCACCGCTGTGCCAACAGACATCCATCCGAGAGCCACCACACTGGCTGTAGATTTTTAGTTTCAGTCACATTTTCACCTTTTGCTATCAGGCCACGTTGTGATTCATGTCTTTTCTCTCCTTCAACGTGAACCATATGTTTTTTTCCCCCGTCCCTCTTTCGGTATATCAAACTCATACAGCGAAGGGCACCAGGGAGGCACGCTGCAGATGAGACACCAAAGCCATTAGATAAATCAGAAAGGACCAAATCAGTGGAGAGGAAGGGTATGGTGTAAATTTTTTCCAGCGTGTGAAAGCGCTGCCGCCCACACTTGACACAGTTAATCATGAAGCTCTCACTGACGACCATAAATAGCCGCACATTAGTCAGCTCACAGCGCCTCAGTGTTCTGCGTGAGACGCGTGGATGACACCAGTGAGACTCCATAGGAAAAAACAGGGAGCGGTTATGTCCACGCACAGAGGCTTGTTTCACTGCAGCCATTACGTTTGTGATATTCATGAATGCTGAGGGAGAGAACTGCCTCGCATCCCGACCCTCTGCGAAGGAAATGAAGACTGGCTGATTGAAAGTCAGAAAGATCATTGCAGTATTTATTCAACACATTGCTAACACAAGAAACACAACGTGCAAGTCCATCAAAATTATAAATAATGTTATCTGACCGAGTACACTGATGTATGTACAATTTGCAAGTACTTGAACTTTACTTCCCTATTTCCATTTCATGCGGAGACAGGGTACGCAAAGCAGACCTGGGGCCCCAAGCTGAGACATTGCCAGTCAGAGCTGAGAGTGAAACTGCTCCTCTCGAGCTCTCCTCAACCGAAGGGTCCTCATGGGGCTGTGTCGACTAGAAAATAATAAGTAAGCAAAGCTATAATTGTTTCATGCGCAGTCAGACTTTATGAACCTCCCCCTACCTCTGAGTCGCTCGAACCCCAAAGTGTGCTGCTCATTAAAATATCTGCCTCCGCAGAACGCATCTGAAACCTCTCTCTTATGCCAAGGTGCAGTGCTTCAGTCCAGGCAAGAACACAGCGTTTCTCATCCACTGAGAGCACCAAGGCTCTGAATAATATATATACCACATTGTTTCTTGACTTCATATCCTCTAATAAAGCTTCAGCATGTTAACCTAGTTGGTTATATCCATCCTCTTTAAAGGAGACAAGGTAGGCTTTTTCTGTTTTTCCCTTTGTTCTGGTGTGTTATAGGTTGTTTTGTGTATGTAAAATGTCTGCAAAACTTAAAAAGCCCAATGTTCAAAGTAAAGAGCGCAGCTACCAGGTTTGTTCCGAGTCTCTGAAACTTAGCAACCAACTGCTAACAAACTTAGCATTATAGCCATGTCTTAACAGTAGCCCAAAAAGAGATGACGTAATAGAGTCATCAAATTAATCCAGTAACATCAGCTACATAGTAGTAACTACCTTAACTTTATTAACGTCAACCACCAAAAACTACTGGTTATACCCAAGTGGCAACCCACTGTGACGTCACCCGTTGGTTTGTTGGTTTGACGAGCGCCATGTTGGTTTTCTTTGCAACTAGCCGTAGGATTGGGGGGGGGGGGGGGGGGGGGGGGGGGGGGGGGGGGGGGGGGGGGGGTCTGACTGAGAGCTCGTCCACTGTGCGCACACCTACACCTGTAACCGTGCACCGATTGGACGGAACAGCTGTCAATCACGACGCCGTATCCACGCCCCAATGTGTACGGCACTTTATTGTCCTTTTTACTCTAAACGGGACGACAATTTACAGAATGAACATCACGCTGTATTGAAGGCGACTTGAAACTACAGCTTGAACCATAAACTCCTGAGGAGTTTTTTTTTACTGACGTTATAAATCAAGTTAGAAGTAGAGTCATTTTCTCATAGACTTCTATGGAAATTGACTTCCTTTGTGCAACCAGTGAGTCGCCCTCTGCTGGTGATTCCAGAGAATACAGGCTCCAGGCATTCATTTTTCCATTTACAGTCTATACCAGAACACATAAGGCTTTAGCAGCAATTGAAATGTGCAATGGTGCTTTTTATTCTTTATAATCCAACTTTTGATCTGTAAAATGAGCATCATTGTGTCGTGAGCATAAGAAAAAAAATATAACAGATAGGCTGGGATACATAACTTGAATGCATACAGTGTTCTCTTATACGCCGACATTCTGGGAACACGTTGGGTGTTCCTATGTCAATTTTGGTAATATCTGACATTTATAATGTAAAATACAATTAACCACATGGGGCTGAAAGTGTAATATTCTGTAGATTTCCCTCTGATCATGACTGCATGACTCATGACTATTAAAAAGACTTTCATTATTTCTGTTACTTCAAGGGGGGATTTTTTTCTTCTTCATCATTGGCATATAGTTATAATCACAGTGGGTCCCTGTGAGTTAACTCAGTACAGCTCCCGGAGGAGAACTTAGCTGACTTAACTTCTTTATTAAAATTTCAACCGCCAAATATTTATACAACTACGGAGGTGCATGAATCACAGATCTCTGCGGTAAAGGCTCCCCTGACGGAAGACGAAGATTGGAAGAGCTGGGAAGCATTTGGGGGATTAAGCTTCCCTTCCTCTCCTCTCCTTTTTGACTGAAAGGCGTCTAAATCTCTCTGACGGAAACAATAAGAGCCCTCGTTTGCAGAATAATAACAACGGGAGGGAAGAGGAAGAGGCAAGCAAAACACGAGCAGATTTGGAAAGGGACTTAAAACAGCCCCAGTGTTACATAAAATGAGGAAATAGGTCAGGAAAAGTGGAATCAGCAGTGGGAATCACTCCTCGGAGCAGGCAAACAAGAAATATCAAAAAGAAAGATTCCCAAAGCAGAATTATGAATTTATGAACCTCATAGTTGTTTTGACTGTGAAGCAGAACAGAGAGCAACTGACTGAAATGTCCTGCTGCCAACTCACACCACATCCACGGCTCATAACTGTGTGAGCAAGAACGTGGACAGAAGCGCAGAGCATTACTTGCATTATATTTTAAAATGTTGCCGCTTCAGCTGTCTTCGACCAAACGACGCCACAAAATAGTTTGTGCAGTGTTTCACATAACCTGCATTACATCCCCCCCTCCCACTGGATTGCATGCAAAGAAAACCTTGTGCAGCCTTTTGTGTTCATGCAGGAGATGAATACAGGCATCTTGTCCAACTGCTGTGATTTACAGAATGCTTTTCATCCGGAACAATGTTGGATTTGCTCTGAATGTGCGACAATAAACCCTTGATGTTAATTTGAGAAAGTGCTCCGCCTCCCGTTGACGCCTCACTACAGACAAGAGAGAGCAAATTTACATTTCCGTCAAACAGCTGGTAATTAAGCTACAAAGCTCCTCTGTAAAGTCTGACTTAAGTTAATTGTGGATTAAATTTAAAAGTGCTCGCATTAATGAAACACAACACCTCCCCTCAGTTTACGCCAATAGGGGGGATGTCGATGCCCAAATATTAATGTCAGCATTGACTTACCGCTGAGAACTCATCGTCCTCCTCGTGGCACTTTTGTTTTGTCAGTTCCATAAACTGCGACCCTGAAGTGATAAAAAAATGACGTCAGCTGCAGGACGAAGGTTTGAATACCAGCAGATTGTGCCTGTGATGAATCGCGGAGAAATGTTACACGCTGGTTGATTCATATCTATTTATCTTTCTTTGTGGCTCATGAAGGGAGAGAAATGACCACAATCATTATTCCTCCAAACAAAGTGTGACATTATACATTAAGACAGAATTTTTTTTCTCCCCCGGTCGACGCAGCATCCTGGTGCAACAGCAACACAATGACAAGTGACACTATATGAGAATAAAGGAAAAGAAGGAGGAAAAATGCCAAACATTTATTACCCCACAGAAGCATGTATTAAATATAATTCACAGAGGAAGTCTTTCTTCTTGAAATCACTTTCATATGAGGAGAATATTTCTCATATATTTTAATTGCACATCAGAGTAACAAAAAATAAAAAATAAAGGCACTTTTTGTATGTCGCACTCTGTCACTTTCATGAGGTACAAGTCGACAACGGAGCACTGATCCTGTTGTTAAATGAGTCTCGGTGGATTTCCACCAATTGTCCAGTTTCACAGGACAAACTCCCCATTAAAACGCAGCAGCTGGAAAATGAGCAGTCTGAGCGAGGGAGCCCAAGTGAGACATTACTGTAGAGGATGGGAAAGAGGAATGGTTCGCAATCTTCTTCGCCCGCCCGCCCGACACACACACACACACACACACACACGCACACACACACACACACACACACACACACACACACACACCCTTGTACATAAGCCCATAACTTCTATTTGAATCTGCAGAGGTTAAACCACAAAGAGGAAGAGTAACAAAAGCAGATAACAAAAACACGTTTGACGTATTAGACGTGATGGGCAACATTATTTAGATGCGTCAAACTCGTGCCACAATATCAGAGCGCAGAGCTTCAATACAACGTCTTTTTCCTGGCATGGACGAAGAACAGTTCCTGCGTTAGCTGGTGTGAACAGAGAGGCGATTATAACCAGCGATATTCAAGTTATCGCCCTGAAGAGGGAGGAGAAGGAGAAGGGGAAGGGGAGGAGGGTAGGCGTTAATCGCTTTTCAAGTTCTTATCATCCCAGATAGTATTTTACTCTTCGCTTGAAAGATTTGTTGTAAAAAAAATACACGATAAAAAGAGGAGGAAGTGAAGGGGAGTGAAAGTGTTGGTGACAACCGGCAGATGGATTTTTATTTGATGGAGTGTTTCCTTCCCCCAACCCCCAATCATTTTCATAGTCCCATAATATAAAGATGTGTCAGTTACAGCTTTCAAAACCGTACAATGTGCCTTAAAAAATGACAAAGTGAAGTATATTCTGAATATCGAATCCATAGGCAAAATAAAAACATAATTTTAGTGAGTAAGTTATTCTATTGCCGTGATTCGGCTGGAGGGGCGACGTGGCCACATCGTCGGGGATGAACCCGAGGTCATCTGATGTGTTTCAGGCCTGATCGTCCCCGGCGACTTCAGGCCTCGACTTGTGGAGTCCCGGGACGCGATGTGGAGACTCGCCTGCAGAACCCTCCACGTCCCCCCTTCCCCTGGCTCACAGCGAGCCTTTTTCCGACCATTCGTCTCACACTCGGCTAGCTGGCAGGTCGCCACACTTCCCTCCTGGGCTTCCTCCCATCCAACACCACCACTTCCTTGTTCGACCCAGACTGTGCGGCGCACGGAGAAAACAAGGTGTGGGATGGCGAAACAGCTCCAGGAACTAATGAACTATTCAATTCGGCTCTTTAATTTGGATGTCTGAGTAGTTCTGTTTTTCTAGAGTCCCAGTGTGATTGATGTCTGATGGCGAAAAGTATTGCGTCATTTCACGACAGTATGAAACAGTTAAGAATATTAGTTTCTTGTGAACTAACTCAAAGAACACTCAAGGATTAAGACTAATTCATAGCAATTGGACTTAAAAATTTAAGAAAGGCAAAAAAATGGACATTAGGTTGCCGCTATGATGTAAAATGATCAAGTTTATTTAAAATGGAGAATGGGAACGTGGCCAGAAAAGACTATTTTGAGGGGTCATATTTCTGTGGATTCGTCGGAAGGGTCATGCAGACCCAAAAAAACAAACATATTTGTGAGGAATTAGAAAACCAGCAGAGAGGAGGGAACGAGGAGGTTCGCTCTGAACAGTGACGGAGTGAAAAGCAAACCATCTTCCTTTCAGTGTTTTGTTACGAAGCGGAGGAAAAAACATCCATTCGATGGAATGAAACGCATCGATCTGGGAGGATTGGACGATGGATTCAATCTCATTTTGAGACGATCTTTTTAATGAACGAATTGGAGAAAAAAAACGGTGTGTTGTGTCCATCTCACTATGAAGAAGATCTTCTCTAAAACACCAAGCGTTTTATTTGATTTGCACTCGATCCATAACCTTTTGCTCCGTTTCAGCACATTTGCACCGCAGCAGATTAAGAGAGTATCAAAGGCTTTTCGAAAAACATTCAGTGGGAAACTTAGCGCTGAAGCAGCAGTATTCCAACCCAATCTTCACACACCGGCAAAAAGACCACAGAACCTCTGGCCTATCAGACAGATTTCAAATTAAAAAGACGGAGACCAGCGCGATGTTGGTTGCTTGGAGCGGGGGGGGGGGCTTGGATAAATGGAGTTGTTCGGGTCGTAGCTTTACAGGCCGCTAGTTTGTAGTAACAGATGCTGTTCCTGTCTCTGGGCTCTACGAAGCACGTGGCATGTGAAGAAGAAGAACCCTAAACACAGCATCTTCTCAGCTACCACGTCTGTGATGAAAGGACGTGATGGATTTGTGGATGTTCCCGGAGGGGGCCGCGGTTTTCCCACTTTAATGAGAGTATTATAAAAGCTGGCGGTAAAGCCTTGGCGTGAATGTACAATATCCACAGCTGCTTAATCCGAACCCTAGTAGCATATTCTGATTCTTGTCCAAAGGATAAAAGAACATGATGAGGAGAAAGCCCACTGTTGAGACCAATTAATTGGGATGCCCCCATTTGGTGTAAAAAAGAAAAATTGAATTATCTCCTGCAATTTTGAGCGGATGTGAGACTTAAAGCAGCTATAACCAGCATACCTACAATGAATTAAATTGTCAATGCAAGATTATCAATTGACAAGATGAAAGTGGTAACAAGTACCCATTGTATCAAAAAACAATAATCCTAAAATGCTTGCACTTTTTGGGGTAATATCTTCGTGGTCGAATGCACTTATTGTAAGTCGCTCTGGACAAAAGCTCTGTGAGCTAAATGAATGTAATGTATCATTGTTATCTCTAAGCAGCTTTCAGAAATGCACTGAAGTCTGGCCGTTTTCCTGTGACAACGCAAATGTCTTCAAATGTCCCGTCATTCAGCTTCATCTGCTCCACCACTTGCCGTTTAACGGCATGTGTTTCACCGCGATCGTCTGAAACAAACGGCTCAGAAGCGCACTTGTTCCAGCTCGCCTTTTAATGTACCGGTTGTTATCCGGGGCACCGTCGCGCGGGGTCCACTTCAGAGGCTGGATACGGTGAAACGCAGATGGAGTTTTAAGTGCAGGGATGTCGGCTCGTTGTGGCGAAGCCTCGTTAATCCTAATTACTGCCCTTCACTAACGAAGCCATTAGCCCTGTTGTGTAGCCAGAGGCGCGCTGAGCCCTGCCGCTCTTCATCCTGCTGCTGCTGCTGATACAGACGCCTGTTGTTGTTTTCTTATCTTGTTCTCCTTCGCCTTCACCAGAGGCCTCTAATAGACCTTATAAACCTCGGTATCATGAACTGTACAGTAATCCAGTAATCAAGGCTCGTTTGTCAACAACTGCTACGGATTATGTTCGTATTCGGTTTCGTTTCGGACCCCAGACTCAATACACTACATCATTTCAACATATTGAATACCCACATTCATCTGCTGCTTTTTTAGAAATTGCACACTGATTTCTTGAAATAAGTCGATACTCTGTAATAGAAACTTTTGCAGCTGCAACGACGCTTGTTCGCACTCGACTCGTGGTGAAGGGCGACAGTTGGCCCGAAGGCTGAATACTTATTAATCTATGGGGAGCTCAAAATGCAAATGTATGAAAAGACGATCTTGGCAGTGAATCCGCCCGTACTGCTGCTGGGAAGCCAGTGTGTGAGTTATTTGGCAATCAGGCATCATCATGAAGTGGCCGAGGGAGCTGCTAAATCAAACTGGCAGCCGAGCACAACAACAACAAAAAGGCAAATAATTCATCGGTGAATTATTAAATTATCATTATGTATCCATGTCATTTATGATGTTCCCACATGCTCTCCGCTAAATATTCATCCGATGTAATACTCCGTTGCCAGCGTCCTGCATCTCAACTGTGGAAGAAACTCCTGCTGCTGCTGCAAACACAGAAAATATTGAATAAATGAAAAGTTTCAGTGTATGTCTTGTGTTGTCTGGATCATGCGATCGGAACATCAACACTGGAACCAGCTGATTCTCCGGCTCCGCTTTTTTTGGACACGAGTTCCATATTTGCTCGTGTTTTCTGTGCTTGTAGCTAAATCGGTTGAATTTGGTCAGACTTCTTATACGGAGAGAGTTTAACGTTTTGGTTCTCAGCGTGTACTCCAGAAGAGAAATCGACACAGACGGATAACGCTCAATCGGGAGAGACGAGTGAATGAAGAGTAATAACGCATTACAGATTGAACAGAACGATATGTGATGGCAAAGTCTTAGGTAGATTCTCTGCCGCTTTGACTGGATGGAGAGATATTGCAGTCGAGAGCCGTCTGTGCTGAGCGGCTGAGGACTGATGGAGAGAGAGGCTAAGAAAAGACGGTAGGCATGGAACGTCGAAGCAACGCTGCTCGTGTTGTCTGCCGGTCTCATTGTGATGCGTTTGCGTTGCTGCAGCAGGCGAATGTGTTTTCACGAGACGCCTCTCGTCTCGTTTATTCACTTGTCCAGACCAGATCACACCCAAACCCAGTTTGACAACTCCTCTCAGCCGCTGTAATGCTTAGGACCTCAGTTGCTCTCGCAGACACTCCGTCAAACAGTGGCCTGTGGATTCGCCGCGGGCCTCTGCGGCCAATCGGCCGGGCAGGTACCGTGGATCTCTATAGATCAGGCCCCGTTCACTCCGATAGCCCATCCGGTCGCTCGCCCCTTCACCGATTGCCGCCGCCTTTCTTCCCCCCCTCGAGTAAATAAAACGGGGGAGCGACGGCGGGTCTTTGCATTCCGCATACGGACGACATGTGATCCGTCTGCCATCTCAAGCTGGATGTGCTGTCTGGCTGCGGCGGGGGGCAACGGGAGCGGAAATGACTCTGTTCTGTTCAATCATTGTTCCCTCCTGAACGGGGCCTTTTTGCGTGGACAGAGCGGAGCGCTGAGAGATTTCGCCTCTTCACATGAACACCAGGAGTGAAGGGGGAGGGGAGGGGGGGGGCGCTGTCTCTGTTTGATGAGCAGCGTCCAGTTTCATGGCGGCAGCCGCGGCGACCGGTGACCTCGCGCTGTCCAACTCTGGGCCCCTATTTCCTCAGTCGCAGAGATAATAGGTTTCTGAAAGTCTCCAGCTCGCCGCGTCGCCCCGGGTTACCTCAGCGAGTGAGCCCGGCGTGCTCTCTCAGATTGGTTATCTGCAGCCCAGGCTCAGATGTGGCACCCGCGTGTGCTCCCTGACGCGGGAATCGAACGCGTTTCGTTTTTTTTCTTCCTTTCTCCAGCGCAACTAGCGAAGCTTGTTCAAGTAGCTTTTTTTCCGCGGGGAGATGCATTGAAGGCTCAGACTGTCTGCCAAGTACATTTAGGATTCTGTCTGAGCTCTCCCCATCGCCGCACTTTGCACGACAGCTCCGGAGATCGGGACGGAAGTGAGATCGTGGTCTCTGCTGAGTGGCAGCATCGATTCGGGGCAGCAGAGCTCCGGAGAACCGCAAGATGAATTGCTCCGCCTTTGTCCTCCTGCTACCTTTACCTTACACAAATTTGGACTTTGTCTAGTTTCATAGATGTCAAAACAGAAGTCTCAGTAACACACAGCCCGTTTCTGTCCGATCGAAACATTTCAGCGGCTGGCGGAGCTCTTATCCGCGGGTGTGTGGATGGATGTTATCTTCCTCTGCGCGATGTGGCACGTGCACTGGCGGCGGCAGCACGCGCCGCCGGCGAAGGCGCACAGCGAAGACGCCGTCGTCTCTGCGGTTTGATGTTACACGAGGCTGCTTCCTGTTGCTGGATTAGACAGGAGACGGTGGCTGTGCGTGTGATTAAAGAAGAGGCCGTGTTAGCTGCTCACATCCAAACACAACGCAGCCTCACGTCCGGCTGGAAACACTGTCGACCCTGATGACATCGCCCCCCTCTGTCACTAACTCTCTCCTTCTTCCTCATGCGTCCTTCATCGAGCGCTCTCCTCCTCCTCCTCCTCCTCCCCGCCATCTGACAGTGACGCGCGAAAAACAAGCGCGACACAAGTGAGACACAAGTGTCACTTCTGCTCCGTCAAGATTTGAATTAGCACAGCGGCTTGGTCATGATTACGTTCCGCTGTCAGGGCCAGTGATCACATCGACTGCACATTAGTTTAATCACACCGTCTGAGGAAGGAATCAGATCCTTCGAAAAAGTAAAAGTAGCGATTCTTATATATTTTCTTAATTCAACATCTATTTATTTGGTTGTATTTGTAAATGTATTCAATTTATTGTTATTTATGCTAAAGTTTACGGTTAAAATAAAATATCAAGCCTCAATTACATTTCTTGGTCATAAGGGTTTGATAACGACATCTTAGGAATCATTGACATATTTGAATATACATATATACATATATACATATATATATATATATCGGCCGATGTATCGATGTCAGGAATCTTGTACTCCCTAATATCGGCATCGGCATCAGCACTCAAAAAAATCCATATCGGTCGGGCTCTAATCTCTAATAATAAAGAGACAATATGAAGCTTGTATTGAAAAATATGATATTGTTATTCCTCATTATATGATAAATGGAACCTTGACTTGACTCAAAATGGAAGCACTCAGGTAAAGTACCTCAAAACTGTACTTAATGTTGGTACTTGAGTGAATTGTAATTGTAACATGTTGTCATGGTTTCATAAGTGAAAGGATGAAGGAGTGTGTGTGTGTGGGGGGGGGGGGGGGGTGATGTCAGCGGGCTCTGATCTGAGGCTTCAGGGGGGTTATCAGCAAAAATCTTCTCCACAGAACAAAGCGCCGCCTCCCTTTGATGGCAGCCCTAAGTTAGGAAACATGATTAACGTGCTCTACTTTCTGCTCATTCTCTGAGGGGACACTTGATAAATCCCCTGAGCAGTAAAAAAAAAAAAAAGAAAGAAAAAAGTCGGGGGATGGAAACTGCTTTTCAAAACGAGCCTTTTCCATTTATTCTTCACATGTAAAAGACTGAAGCCAAAGATGCTTCCTCGTCAATGCACGAGTTAATTGATGAACGAACAAACGACTTCGGTGAGTCTGCCTCCTCCTCCGCGGTTAACGTCTTCCACGGGAACTGAAGGGGCTTGTTGAATGCAATTATCATCCCCGTTCCCGCTACTCAACACTAATCACTCTCTTGTCTGTCGCAGTCTGACATCTCACGTTGCACTCAAAGCCTCAAAGTCCTTTTCGTAATTGTGCACCACTCATCGTTTGTGTTGTAGCCGAGCGGATGCCCTTTTCGTTAGCGGATTTGCCAGGTATGTAGAAGTGAGACAATCTTTCACATCTGGGTGGTTGGCAGCTTGATGGGTTAGACCTGCGAAGCTGCTCCCAGATCACAAAGGGCCCCTGAGCTGTGGTGATTTACCACAACGCTCACGCCGACCCAGCGCAACGACCCGCTTTAAAAACACTGGATTTATTATTCAGAGTCAGACGAATGCGGTTAAGAGGCAGTCGGCGTGTCCTGTACGGGATGCGTTCCCCAGTCCTGTCATCCAGTGTTCACGATTCCATAAACCTCTTTTTATTTAATTCAGCTGCGCTCTCCTGAGCGCGTCCTGCCAAAACTGTTAGGTCGTGACACTTCGCAGCGGTTCGTCTCCATTTGGTCACAATCTCTCCTCAGCGGACAAAGGGAAACAAATGGCCCCCAATTTAGGACGTAATGGACTCTTTGGCGCTGACTCCTTGTTGAAAGCTGAGAGTGTGACGGCCGAATTATGAGGCAACTGTTAAAGTGAATGGTTCTGCTCGTCTTCTGCGACTAGAAGCCGATGACTTGTTTTCTGTATTGGCGAATGGTTTGTTTGGTCTCGGGGCTTGGAGTTCGCCGTGACAATTGACTCGGAGTGGAATTGGCTGATTCTCTATTCATTGACCTCAGTGGAAAACTTCACGCGATGGCGGATGTTATTGATGCGTCTGCCGTGGTGAAAATACAAATTTCCAAAGATGAACTACAAAAAATGCAGCATGCTCTAGGCATGTTCCTGTGTTTTACCACCGCGTGACATCAGCTGTAAATGTTTCATATGTAACAGTAACTGACGTGATGACGGCCATTCTGGGTCATATTCATACTCTTCTACGTCTTCTGCTTCGGATTGAATCGTTTACACTCGTGCATGGCGCGTCACGTTAAATATCGCTGCCACAATGAATTGTGGGGCGTCTATTTCTACTTTTCTTTCGCATAGGAGGCTCCAGTGTACCCTGTGCTGAAGGAGATAGGAAAGGAAGCAACGGAGCACCTTTCCTAAGCGTTTAGAGAATCCCAACAGCTCTTGTCGTGGCTGCCGATCAAATACTTCCGGTTCATTTCAAGATTTAGGAAACTTCCTGAGCCAATTTGACAATACGACCGTACCCCCAGCTTCCCCGATGTGTCCTTGGGCAAGACACTGAACCGTAAATTGCCTCTTCCAGCGGTGTATGAATGTGACAGAAAAAGCGCGGTCAACAGCAGCGCTGTGTGAAGGGGTGAATGTGACTTGTCCTGTATATAAATACAGTCCATTTGCCATATATATACTGTACAGTAACAATGCAGCGTCAGATAAAGGCTAAACTCTGCAATCGCCTCTGTGAATTTCCACTTTAAGAATTATTTGTAGAATGTGGCAATACAAAAAAAGAAGAAGAAAGAAATGATTCAGTTCTTGCCTCTGAGCCAATCACTCCATCTTCTGAATATTTTACACATGCTCGTCTGCATGATTCGTGCAAAAACCCTCCTGGCTGAAGCTATGTCAAAGAATCAAGGAGAAAAAAAAGAAATGAAATGAAGTGCACGAATCTCTGCAGGGTCAGAAGAGGAGAAAAAAGAATGAAGCAGCCAAAAAGAGCGGCTGTTTGTGCAGTCGAATGGCTCTTTGGTTTTGAAGACTGCACAATAACCCGGTCACGTTTTGGTCTCGGCTTCTTGTCATGCCTCGCAGCTTCCTGGCATCCCACCGAATTCAGAAGAGTTGCCCGGCCTCCAAGACTCGGCTATAATAAGTGCAGGCGACCGGGGACATTTTGTTTCTCTTCTTTGTCCAAATCCCTAACCCTCCTCTCAATTTCCCTCTGATGAAGGACGGGCGGCGGAATAAAAACACATTCATGACTGTGTGTCGCATTTTTTTGGTGAATTCCTAATCGTTTCTGTTTGATGTCACGTTTCTCACGCGCAGACACAACAACACTCCAGAGGAAGAGCTTTGTCATAATCAAGAAAGGGGAAGGGAAGTGCCAGCAGGCCTGGCTGCACCTCATCTGTTGTTTTTCTCCTCCTCCTCATGCTTTAATGATCAAATGCCCCCTGGTGGTTCAGATAGGTCACGTGAATTATAATTTGCTTTTAACAGCCAACCACCTTTTGTTGTGACATGCTCGAAACCATTCATGTTCCTTCCAAGCATTCACCCTCAAAGAGGTCGTCTGAATATTAAGACCTGTGCTGTGGGCAACAAGGCGATTTCCGGCCCAGATACCGAAACAAGGCGCTGAAAAGTGATGACGGACATTTTCTCAGGGACTCTAGAGAACAATTTTGGTGTGCTTGTACTTGATTTTTATTTTATTACACTTTTTTTTTTTTTTAGTTCTGATCCACAGGATTTCAGAAGCAAATGTACATTCATCCCACAGCAATAGTTACTTTTCAGAGTTACAGAGTTACAGTTCACGTAGACTTCAGATAGTTCCTGGAAATTCTTGCCGCGCAAGTAGAATCCACCATTCAGAGTGACAAAAACAAGATTTTTGGTAGTCAATAAATGTACTGATTTACGATATAGCAGACCGACATGCCTATTTAGTTACTCTATGTAGTTAATCAATACGTTTTCTTAAATCATAAATAAATCATAAATAATCATAAATCATAATCCACTAACATGCTTTAATGCGCTTTTTGATTCAGATGTGCTGATAATATCCAATCTGATTATTTAAACGTCTTACCCTTCATAAGTGCAACACAGACGGTCCTACTCTACTGCGCTGCTGCTCACTTCCTGGTACTATTGAGAGGCTCCAAGATCCGCCATGGCTGCGGAAAAAAACTGGTCCATTGGATTGAACGGAGATGTCGCAACATCATTTTTCCCAACATGAAGCAATATAGCCATACAGCATAGTCACAGAACATACACAGAACAACTACAGCTCAACATCAACCATTACCTGTATGCAGCACAGTTAAAACAACAAGCGACTAAATCAGCATATCGCATAAACACAAAAATTGTACATATATATGCGATATGTCCACGTGACAGTCGAGACATTCCAAGCTAACAACACAAGCTACATATCAATTGAAAGCTCAGAGTTCACTGATTCCAATAGTTTGTATTATTATAACTCTCCGATCAACTGTCATCGAATAAGCAGCCGAAGAAGAGCAACAACAAAAAAAGAATCAAAAAGTGACATCACACATGCTACATGCTAAACATGAAGCTATGAAGCCACACAGAACTGGGAGATGCTCCGACTACACGCCAACGTCAACCCTCTTCACCGACACCAAACACAATTAAAACACCAAGCAACTGAGTCAGCACATCGCATAAACACGCAACTTCACATGATGATATATCACCGATGTCAGACTTGATAGCTGCTGCTACCAACATGCTAACAACACAAGCTTACATATCATGCTAACGCCCAGCCTCCACAGATTCCAACACTGTCCTTCCTCTTTAACTCTCAGACAAAAATTCAGCTGACCAGCCGCTGACCAATGTTCGTATCAACAAAGCGACATATATAAAATTATGTCTTACCGTCGAAGTATTAGCAGGAAAAGTTTTGTTTTGATCCATAAATCCTGATTCTGTTAGCTTAACACAAAGACCGCTCATTATGTCAAGATATTAATCCGCCTGGTCCGTCCTACTTTCGACCACACAGGCGGAAGTTACACATTAAATGGTGTCGTGGAAAATAAGCGTCACAGTGGGTTCGCCCCTCCCCCTCACAGTAAGCGAATGGCGTCCTTGGGAGGGACTTTGATGCTGTCCGTCGATTCTACTGGCTCTGACGGTTCTATAGACGTGTCAATCACCCAGCTTGACCAATGCGCTGCTGAGGAGTCTGTTCGAAGGTCTGATGACGTTGCGTCGCACTACAAAGATCGTTTATGGAGAGACAGATGCTCACTCGTCTTCATTAAAACTGTTCAGAAACATGTAGGGGAAATGAAATGAGTTTCTCAGTAAGAAACCTCACATGGAACATAGTCCGTCTGACCATGTCCCCTACGAAAGCCTGTAACCTTGCCCTGATTCACTTTATCAGCATGAAATTTGGCACAGATTATGTTCAGATGTTGTTCTGTGAATTTCTAGAGGAACGGGCTTCATTTGCATTATTACATAGAAAATATGCACTCTGAATTTTATTTTTCAGGCGGACATGAAATCTTTCATTTATGTTGTGTTCCATCTTCATTTACTCTGACCCAATAACATCCATACTTGATACTTCACCTCTGCTGGAAAAGTGTTACCTTTATTTAGATACCAAGAGTATTCATATAGACCTTGTAGTTGCAGAGATAAACTCTTTTCATTTTGGGCATGTCGTTTTCGAGCAGGGATCTGCAAAAGGGGCCTAGAGCAGAGCTAGTTCTGCTCCAATAGGTTCATTAAAAATTGTCTGTGGCCAAGAGATGGTCAAACTAGCCAATATTTCACAAAAAGCAAAAATCTAAAACAATTCATAGTGTTACGCCCCCTTGTGGAGGCATTCTGCAAAATAGAGACAATAACACAACAACTAAAAGACTTGAAAGAGTCGAGAGTATAGCATGGGAATTAGGGTGATTTGTTTTCCAACTTATTTCAGCACAAATTTAACAAAAGGGTTCTCAAAGGGGAAGATCAGACAAAGCAGCTGTGGCAAATTAAAGGAAATCAATAAAACTAAACTTGGTCTGACTACCAACAACACCTCTGACAGTCAAAAGGAAAAAACAAAAGAACTGACTCCAGAAAGAAACGCAGAGTAAACTTACCAAATCACAATTACGTACATCACAAATCCATTTTGTCGACGCTTGTGTCCAAAGCAACTCCGAATCCTCGATGTTTGACTCGCATCAGAGGTAGGCAGGTAGCATTAAGGGCCCACAATGGATTATTATAGTCGTGCCCTGAATGGTAATCGAACCCCGATCGTCTGTACCGAAGTGAGCGGTCTAACAAGCTACGATATACCAGCTGCAAGTATTTCTTACTAAATATCACAGGTGTAAAGTATAGAAACGATGCCCCCAAAGTTACCTACAGTGCTACAGTGTAAAAAATAAAAAATCCCAACAAGGTCTTTGTTCAGTAGCTGCTCAGGTGGGCTAAGAGAAGAGGGATCGACAGAGTTTTTCTCCCGTTTACTCAGGGACCTGGACTGTGATGAGCCAGCGGCATGAAGTACTGGACAAATCAGGTGAGCACAGAAACTTTTACTACAGTAACACTTTCTCTTCTTCCGAGATTGACCTTGTGACCCTTTGGAGGAGCCTGATCCATATTTTGAGGTGAAGTGAACCAGCTCCACCTTGACCTGCTGCGACAGTAAAAGGCAATGAAAAGAAAGTGTGTAGTGGCAAACGACTAACTTAAATGCAGGATGCTTTCTTCTATTTTTACTCTGTTGTACTGGTACTTTTCCTCGAGTAAAGGATGTGAATGCTGTCAAATCTCTGCCCAAGGCATTAAAGGAAACTTTATTCTTTGACTGAATCAAACAAATTGGAAAAATAATGGATGCTGGTGCCATAGTTTTTATGGGGGAAAAGGCCATTGTCATTATGAAACATGTAAATATATATTTATTTATTTATTTTTGCCACAAAGCGGAGATCACCATGAGAATCTTTTCAGTCCTTGCTCCCAATGTTTATTGCTTCGATCGACACGAACGTAACATGCTCACCCAGAGAGGGACGTTCGTCTCTGTGAGCCGGCGAGCGTATGGGGAGCCTGTGATCGACCATGTCAGCCGATATACTCGAACGCTCCCCAGAGAAGCCGTCTCATGAAACACAACAAAAGGAAATCCGCCTTTACGTAACCATGCCTTTAAAATCAGAGGCATAAAAGACGCTGAAATCCATCAATCACACGGGGGCACTGACACGCCCGTCAACACAGACAAACAGGGCGGAGCAGTGGAACCGGAGACGCCTTTAAGTAGGCCATCAACTATTCATTCTGCCGTGATACGCCTCCACCTATCAGGTGTGACGCGACTCCGTACTGATTTCACCTGGACAGGCCTCTGTTCGCCCCCCTCACAGGAATCCCTGCGGGCCGAGGCAGCGGCTTTGTCGCGAGGAGGCGGTTGCAGTCCGGTCACGCCTCAGAGCCACATTGCTCCGAGGGAGGACCGGCACCATGCATATTTCATGAGGGTATTCCAGTTTTAGGATAATTCGTCAGCAGTTTTAGCAAAGGCGTGGTGACAAGCAACCGAGACTTACACTCTAAGCCGAATGAGATCGCTGTAGTGTTTAAAAATTCATCTGTCTAGTGACTTATTAATTGTCCCCCTCTAATTGCTTTACTGACTTGACACATCGCGAAGACGACTGTGCGAGTTATCTTCCCAAACAGCTTGTGTAAAGTGGTCGTTGTTGTAAGTCTTCACTCTGAAGCCATGAGGGGCGACAACAAGCTGCGATATAGACTTTGTTCTTGCAAGTAAAGAAGTCAGCGGGACAGTGGGTGGGAAAAAAAAGAAATGGCAATCTATCATTTATTCATCGAATTGTAAAAAACGAGAAAACACTCCGGCTCATGTCATTGTTTTATAACACAAAATGTACAATTTCAGTCTCCTTTTCAAGCCCAAGCTACACGCATTTACTTAACGCTCACACTTTAAGGTGCTTCACGCATAGTGACAATGTTTTTAAGAAGACAAGTCCATAAATAAACCGAAGGAAATTGGCAGAAAAAATTATCATTACCCTTCTTATCCTACTACTTTATTCTGAAAACCAAGGACAGGCTTATTGATAAATTGATAAATTCTGAATGCATCAATGGTCTTTTATTGATTAAATGAGTGTGTAAGTAATAAATCCATCCACTTGTACATTATTTATCCCCGCAGTCATTTTTATTTGAGCTGATCAAAAACATGAACTTGTGAGTGTGCTTGCTTACAGAATTTCTTCACAACGCTTTGGAAGCTATGACTCTGAGCACTTTGAGCAGCATTATGGCACCTCTTTCTTAATGTTTTGCTTGATGTGGTCATGTATGTCCTGTTTTCTTCAGTGGGACGATTATGCATCACGTTTTGTTTTTGGGTTTCTTTAAATCATAGATCCAAAACAGACATGATAAATATTCAAGCATGTAAACCTAAAGGGATTGTTTGACATGTTGGGAAATGTATTTGTTCACTATCTGTCCGAGACCAAGATGAGAAGACTGATACCTCTGTCATGTCATGTCTTTCCAACAGGAAGAAGGATGGTTAGCTTAGCTTAGCATCATGAAATTTACCAGTATAACCATAACGTTGTGTTTTTAACACATATCCATTTACCATTGATACACTTGCTCAACCAATCGGGAGCCAGTCTCAGCTGTCAATCATGACGTTTAACGTTGTGTTTATAGCATCGAATTACTGATTTAAACCAATATAACTGGAGCAAAGAACAACTGAGCGTACGTCATTGTGATCTGAACTACAAAAATGACATTTCATGTATTTAACATCTGCTTTGACTTTTTAGTTTGGTTCATGTCCCATTCACTAACATGGAGGAGGCAGGGTTTATGACCCATACTGCAACCAGCCACCAGGGGGCGATCCAGGTGTTTGGCTTCAGCTTTTGGGAGCTGTCATGTCATCGTTCTTAAAAAATAGTCTTGGGTTTTTAGACTTGGGGTTTTGTACAAAGCCTATAGAACAAATGAGATACCATGTGCTAATTAACGTGTTGATTAGCACATTTTGTGGCTGCTGTTAGCTTTTTCCAGTCTTTATGCTAAGCTAAGCTAAACCTCTACTAGCTGTAGCTTCATATGTAACAAACAGAGATGAGTGATCTCTACCTCATCATTTATCTCTGAGCAAGAAGGTGAATAAAGTGTGTTTCCCAAAATGTTCGAACCATTCCTTTAACACATGAACGTACAATCAAAAGTGCACAAATGATAAAGGCAACCAACAGTACATATCAAATCAAAGCGGGCTAAAGTGAACTCAAGGAACCTCAAGTCTCCACCGAGTGTTTTGTCTTTATCTCAGCCACACTGGGTCCTAACCCTTGTTACACCTGCTGAAGTAGCTGAACACGGTTTCGTCGATCCACCTGCGGTAGTTGGACACGGCCGTGTAGACGCCAGGAAACTGGGCATCGGCACAACCCCTCCCCCAGGAGACCACGCCATAGACCCAGCCGTCACATACAAGCGGACCTCCAGAGTCCCCCTGAAACAGCAGGAAAGAAACACCAATGGAAACGCAACGTTGATGTCACCACTTTACAGAAGTGCACTAAGGCATGTCCAGCAGCTGGTCTGGCAAGCCGGGAAAAGCGAGAGAACTTCCCACACGCGCTGGAGGCGGTTGACCAATCACAACAGAAATCAGAGCAGACTGGGCTTCATTGGGAGGGGAGGGCCTTAAAGAGACAGAAGCTCAAACCAATCATTTCAGACAGAGGGTGAAAAGAGGAGCTCCAGCAATGGACAGTCGGAAGAAAACTGATGCATTTTCTGAACATTAGAGCCTGTGAACTTTTTCAAGTAATAACACAAATTAAAAATATGAACCTGCATATGAGCAAAATATATCTCCTTTAAGACTGTATCTGACACTCCCTGTCAACAAATGCGAGGGAGAGCGGTCCTTCTTGCATGATCAAAGGATTGAATGGATAATGTCATGGTCATGATGATAATCCATCCATGATTGAGAATTGTCAAACATGTCACAATTGTACTGGATGACATGCTCCTGTTATGGGTTGTTTGTGTGCTTTACCGCACATACGTTCACTGTCCTCTCTACCTATAGATTCCTCCACAGCTGAAAATATTTCCCCAAAAATACTGCCAGGCAATTTGAGAAACTGTTTGGGAAACATTTTAAGATATTTTAAAATGGAAGAAATCAAAGTGCTTTCGTCTGAGAATCAGAGACAACGTAGGGAAGTCGGAAAGAAATGAGACGAGGGCTGGGATAATGTTGGCTATCGTTGTTTAACGGGATCTGCTGACTGATGAAGAAACACTGTGTTTGACTATTACAGCTTCTCTGAGTAGAAAGAGATCCACTTACCTTACAGGCATCCTTCCCACCAAAGCTGTAACCAGCACAGAGCATGTTCTCCGTGATGCTGCCGTCAAAGGACTCGGTGCTGTTACACTTCTGGCTGGAGACGATGGGGAGCTTGACGGTACGGAGGGTGGAGGGGATCTGGCCTCCGCTGGGGTTGGTGTATCCCCAGCCTGACACTCGACACATTCGGCCCTCCGCTATGGACGCCCCCTGTCTGGGCAGCAGAGCGATGGAGACGTAGCTGTTCAGGTAGATCGGGACCCTCAACTGAAAAGACGTCGGACAGTGCGATCAGAAAAACCCGCTGAGGGTCGGACTAAAACTAATTCAGTCATGAAAAGAGAAACGTAGTTTGCAATACTGTACTTTTATAAGCATGATGTCATGGTTGTTGGTGACCATGTTGTACTCAGGGTGGGGTACCAAAAGATGGGGGATGATTTCTTGCTCTGTGCCCTCGAAGATGGTTAGAGAGTAGTCTCCTGCTACTATCACCATTTTGTTCAACCTGCAATGATAAAAAAAGAAGAAAGTTAGAGTGTCTGTCCATTTCCTGTGAAGCTACAGCAAAATTAGCTGTAGCTCCCGGCAAGAACCTTGGCGGTGTGCAGGGGTCCACTCGGTTGACGAGGAAGCAAGGTCGGGTCCAAATTCTACTCAGCGTCTGCTGGGTTGGGCTCCAGCCCCCATCCCAACCCCTAACAGATAAGCGATATAGATGATGGATCAAAAAAAAAATATATATATATATATTTGCAAAAACATAAACCAAAGTGCTTTTGTTCCCCGAGTCGAGGCACAGTATGAGTCATATGTGAATTGGATTTCCAAGACGCAGAGTTGTTCTGTCATGTCGTTCTCTTTCTCTCACATCATTTAATCTCTTTAGTGACTCATCACTGTTCCTGGAACTACTGTAAATCCAGTAAGGGGTTTTTTGTGTGTTTTTGAGGACAGACGCTGATATTAATTTTACTGACAGAGAAGTAGGGGACGTTTGGAAACTTGGCAACACTCGATAGTCCAGCGTGTCAATTAATCAACCGCCGATATGAGTTTGCTGATGTGCTGTTTGCTGGAGCAAACACCAAACATTGTCTGACATATTCGCTTCCTTCGGGAGCCAAACTTGATGGTGATCAAAATGAAAATGCGTGGCGTTGTCAATCGAGCCTCGGGGCAAAACATATGCTCGCGTTATGGTCTGTGCTACCAGAGCTCCATTGTTACGGGGTTTGCTTGAGTCATTTGATACAGAACTGTCAATCTGATATGGCTCGAAAAAGAAGGAAAAAAATCACTGGATCTTCAAATGAAATCCTGCACGCACACATCAAGAGGCCCTATATTGCAGCAGACAACTCCCTTACGAAAAAAAGGGGGGAAAAAGCTTAACGAGGACACAAAGATGTGCAGCCCCCCCCCCCCCCCCCCCCCCGCCCCCCGGGCATCAGGTTTAATTTTTTAAGTCACAGGGCTTATGTAACTTTTAACACTCAGGAGGAGAAAAGAAACGAATTGCTCACCCAATGTTACAGTGTGCTGCTGTGATCACCCAGTACTTGTTTATCAAGAAGCCTCCGCAGATGTGCTGACGCTCCGTGGTCTGTATCGACACGATGTACTTGATCGAATGTGGAACTGGCGCGTATCCTCCCACTATACGTTCCTGTGCAAGGTCTATACCTGCGACACTCACACACACACACACACACACACACACACAAACACACACACGGAGGGAAATAAAGATAAGCTCTGATTGGATTTGGAGAGAGAAACATACGTGAGGCCACAAGGTTTTTTGTGCAAACCACGCAGAGCAAACACAGCGAGTCATTTCATCACTGCACTCGCAGCGTCAGCAGTAACAATGCGAGTCATAAAGGAAACAACGGGGGGACTTAAGAAAAAAATCATCTACTGTATGAGGTACAGTGATTCACAGCGACGGGGAGTCTGACCATCTTCATCTTTTTTCGACAGAGTCTCCCTCACGCCGTCTGACACATAAGACGTGAATTAGGTTTATTTCTCTTTACGTTGTGGTTTGAATCCTGAGCAGCAATGAGCGGTGGTTGAATGTTAATTGAAGGCAGTTGTATTCTATTTGATTTGGATTTCATTCTATTCATGGTTCATTCATAGGAACTTTCTTTTCATTTACTTTTCATGGCTAATACATCATTTAGGTTTTAAGACCACTTTCTTATTTCTATTATATTTTCTACTATGTAAGAATGGAGCTGCTTTCAGACATGCAAATGAAGATCGGAGATTGTCCTGAAGGCTTTTCCAGCGAGGCTGTACGTGAGAAAGCAAATGTCTGCAAAATGTTTCTCCAGACATTTTTTCCATTATTTTCCAGCTAGCACTGTTGTCAAATTTCCCAAAAAAGTGTGTTGTTGATTTACTTTGTCGCAAAAAGTCAAAAATATTTTTGAAATTGAACATTGGCCTGCCAGTAAAATGATCCCAGGAAACATATTCTCCACCAAAATATTTGATCTTGCACTAGAATGTCATATATATAATAACAAAAAATATATGGCGATGCACAATATACATCGTGATATAACCAAACGATATCGCAATATTATTTACAGGCCATACGGCCCAGCGCTACTCAAAAACTGATCAACAGCAGACTTGGGTGCGCTGGATTCAGGACCTCATTTCTTTAAAATCCATATCAGAGTACATGGATAATGCGAAAACTTAACGTCATTAAGTGAACATCACAGTAACTGAGAGCCATTTCAGCCACAGAGATGAAAAAACAATGCCCTATCAGTTCTGTCCTAGATATCGACCGCAAGCTATAATTAGCAGCCAACGCTGCGTGTCAAGAGCTAAATAGTAACTCTATACAGAGTGATAAACACACACACACACACACTCATATGTTCTTATGTAAGACCTTGGAATTCAATCTTTAACAATGGGTCTCCTGTTGCGCGTCATGTGTTGTGTGATCAATGCTCTTTTTGGTGACTGCATGCACTGATACATTTTGCACAATTACAACTACGTGCAATGCAGTGCGCACTGGTTACCGCCATTAGTGTAAATACATCTACTTTTTATCCCCAATCGTCTGTCTATATTTTCCAAACTACAGTAGGAAAGCAAAAGTTCGTGAAACTTGCTCGTGAAAAACGAGCAGTTGTGTTTAGTCCCAGATCCTAGTCCCGTTCGAGATGGTTATCAGAGTCCGCTTTCACATGTTATCTTTGTGACATAATTGCCGGGCACAAAAGGGGGTGTTGCCCCCAATTACTTATTGTTATTTTGTTGTTGTTAGCCTTCATCTGTTGTTCGCGGGGTTTCGAGTTCTATACGTGAATGAGCACACTTTTACTGACCTTTGCATTTCAAAAGCTCTTTATCTCAGGGAAATATCCTCGATGCACCGAGTAACAATGTACTTCAACGGGAATTTTAACAATGACACTGATTAATGCTAAAAAGAAAATCATATCGTGTGCGTTTACAGCACATACACCTCAAGAGGAATTTCACGATGGCAAGTCTTCTTCCTAGAAAAACCACAAACAAAATGATGCTGCGCCAATTCTATTTTTTTTTACAGTATCCTCAACTTTTCATTTCATCTCAAATCAAATGTTTTTAAAAAATGATTTAAAGACAAATACACTCAGTCATGCCCTGATGAAAATGGCTCTGAGTCACACTTTTTCTGCATCAGAACTAAGAGTACCACGGCTGAAAGGGACGTTTTTTTTCGAATTTTGATAGAAGATAGAGTCAGCTCAACTAAATATACATTCAGTTTATGATCCCAGAAGTACGAGTAGAGCTGTTGCTCCCAACTTTCCTGTCTTTGTGACCCCGGGGGCGCAACTTCACATAAAGCGCTTACACATAAAAAAAATTAAAATTACAACAACTGCAAATTCAAGATAAAGAAGCTTACTCACAATTCACAGCCAGGAATTCCAACAGTATACAAAGCAGTAAAGATGGCAGGTCCATGGTGAGACAAAGGGAACGGCAGTCTAAACGCAGTGAGGGACTTCACCTGTTTGCTCCCTGTCTAATCGCATGGGGAAGTCATTGCACCGGCATTCTCGGGTTTCTTATAGTTCTTATTTCCGTTTCCATGGTCACCACCTGGTCCCGAATGGATGTATAATTGAAGCCTCCGCAGCTACGGCCCCCCCCCCCCCCGTCTCCCCTTTTCCGCGACCTATTCTTCCTGTCCCATACTCGTCCATTGTCTATATCGACACCCAGTTTACTGTCGGCCCATTTGCTGTCACATAGCAGGCGAAGGGGGCATACTGTGTTTATTGTGCTGCCATGAACCTGTATATCAGGTCCTGCTGCGGAGCGCTATCGTGTTATTGTACAGCTACTCCGATGCTGCGACCCGTGTCAGCGGTGCCCAACATTCGACACGTTTCATGTCGCGATTGCGGCTCCTGATGGCCTCCCGTCGCCCTCGGAGAAAGGGCGAGGGACTCACGCGCCGCGTGGTCTCCCCTCATTGACCTTCCGCAGAAAAAAGGGGAATCGACGGGGGATTTGACTGACGACAAGCGGCGATTGCAGCTATTCCCGGGGGCCAGGTGCCATTAAAAATGGAGCAGAGCTCAGGCAGGTCTCATCACTGCCACCGACCCTCCGAGGGAGTTCCTGACCTCCGCTGGCTAACGGCCCTGTAGCTTTTGCCCTCACGGCCACTGATGGCTGCAGCCGGGCTCTCGGTACCTCGGCTCATCCCCTGAGTTCTGACCACGGCCTTTGTTTTCTCCCCCTACATGACCCCGGCTTCAGTCCGACTGCTGGCGTCATTGCACACAACCTGCCAACTGCGCATCACAAAGCACAACACTTTATCCCAGAAAGTTAGGCATGAGTCCGAAACATGTGGCTCCTCTTCACATCATTTCACTTCTTCATTGTTTGAATCAGTCTCATGTTGTCATGTCTGATAACATAAACATTTTTTTTTTTACATTTTTAAAGTGTCCATTACACATTTGTATCTTGTTTCCTGATGTACAGATGATTAATCACACAAATGATCGATACTAATAAATATTAAGTGTTTATTCATATCTTCATTGCATTTATTCGATTTATCAATAACATGAATTAAAATGTACTACTTCATTGCACAACTGAGGAATGTCCATACATTGGTGAAGCCCCTGAAATGAACGAAGGCCAGAAATCAAGTCAGGGGACTTTGAGTTAATACTTTTTTTGTTTGAAAAGTTTGAAAACCAGTTATAAACCGTTTTGAGCTCACTGGTTAATGATTTTTTTTTTCATGTGTGATTAAACGTTATTAAATATAATTTCCGCTATGTTAAACTGTGTTATTAATCATTTATTGTTCCTCATTGCTGGGTTAAAGCAAAGCGCCGGCATCACATGTAAATCTGTTTGGATTTTTAATGTTTGTATTCACAGTACTTGATTTCATTCCTGATTTGACAGAGATTATTGGGGGTCTGCATATTTCCTAAATGCTTTAAAAGTGTACTTGAGTTCTGTAACTATTCTACGTTGTTTTTTATTTACCGACTTGAGGAACGAAAAACTCAGGCCACTCAGAGAATAATTAATTCATGACTCTGTAACAAAATGTCCCACTGATAAGGAGGCGTGTAGATCCAGAGATAATCCCGGTCACACAGTGTCGGAGGCAGCGAGGTCGTGTCAGTGCCTCCGTCGCTGTCGTCACTTCTCCGACAGCACAATTGACCTCAGCACTGACTTCCTGATCCGATTCCTCCTTTGCAAAAATGTCTTCACATAATTATGTATCATTTTACATGTCAGTGAACACCTCATGGTTTGCTCAAAATCAATGTCCTGAAAGCCACTATGTAACTTTGCGACAGATTTCAATCAGCAAGTGAATAATTACAGATAAATACCAATAAGTTTCCAATAAAGTAGGAATGAGTAATAAATATTCACTTGGGTCTGTAAAAAACTGCTCTTTGACGTAATTTTTTTCCAAATTCAATACAAAAATTTAGCTATGTTGAATAGCAGTTGTACAACTTATTTGGAAATTTGGAAACTTTCCTCGCATTTTTTTTTACCATTATATACAATTTGCTTCCTAGGGATTATTTCCAAGAAATGTCTATGAAATTTATTAGGCTGCTAATTATAAGGGGAATTGAGAAAGTATTAATTGCTAAGAGCTGACTCTTTGAGTAGTAGTGAAGTGTTTATAGGGGTTGGTGGACGTGCAGTGGACAAGCTGACTCACCTTTCAAATATCTACCATCCACTTGTTCACTAGTCATAACTTTAATATCCTACATACAAAATTCAGAAAAAAAACCAACTTTCAGAAATCCACTGTGCACTTTTGACAAGTGAAAATGTCATAGAGATATCAAAAATCGCCATGCTGACAGGTAAAAGTCGGTTCTTGGCGTCTGTTTGGCCTGGAGACCTGTGGGCGTAGAAGGTGACCAATCAAATGTCACGGCGAAGAGGGAGTTGAGCCCATTGGGTGAGCCCCAAGCTGAGCGGAGCTGTGGCTCCTTCGCTCTGGTGATTCAGCCTCTGACCTGGATGCCTCCCGGGACTTTTCATGTGTTCGTCATGGAGACTTCCTGTGGAGGTTGCAGCCCTCTGGGTGGAGCAGGAAGGAGGAGGAGTCACTTTGTGGTTTATCACACAAAACAAGACATTCAAAGTCGACACCGCTGGGCTCCGGGGATGTGACCTTTTCACAAACAAAACAATGAATCAAGAAAATAAGTTTTCTTTTTGGTAGTATAAGTTTTATCAGGCCCACTTGTAGATGACTGAATAATGTATTGCCATGTTACACTGCAAAAATTAACACTGAATTTGAGGTTAAAATTACTTAATACGAGTGAAATTATCTTTTCATGCAGCGAGATCATTTTACGAGACAAGAAATAAGGCCTCAATGATCAACTGAAGACTATACCACGAATTCAAATATAGAAACAATTAATTCACTTTTAATACAAGATAATGAATCTGATACTTCCAAATCTTAGATTTTAAATCTTGGCAAGCACTGAAACAATGTGCAGTGTTATCTGTGGCTGACTGAGATACCGGCGAGATTCTGTATTAATTTGTACAAAAAAAAACAAGGGTGTGTAGTTTATAGCCTATTGTAATGGAGAGAACAAAAGGGTACAGTTATAGAGTAACCTGAGAGCAATCAAGTGTTTGTGTCCCTTGGGTTATCTTATATGTCCTCGGGCGGAATGTGACTCATGTTGTCAGGGTCGGTAAATGCAGATGCATGAAAAGAGGTCAATTTAATAAAAGGAGAAACAAAACAGGCTTACTGTCAATGAAGGCAAATGACGAAATCCAAAATAGGCAATTCTGCACGGAGAGACACTCGGAGCAAAAACACGGGGATGAGCTGAACCAGGGGGCGCAACGCAGAGAAGAGCCGAACAGAAACAATACAGACCCAGTGACGCAGAGTACACAAGGAAACAAAATAAAACAGGAAACACAAGGGGCCGTGAGAACGTGAAAAGACCAGAATATGAAGTCAGGGGCAGAATTGTGACACATGAAGATTCAAAGGGAACTCCATCCACCTGGTTGTGGTCTGTTCTTTATGGAAAAGGAGTATGATAGTTGGCAGACAGTTTGAGTTTGAGCTCTGGGACGCTATATAGAGTTTCACTGGCCACTCGAAAATGTTGTTAAAAGTTCCTTTATTCCAAGTGACACAAGTATTCCAATGTCCACAAAGTGACACAGAAATGAAATGACAAGAATCCTTGTTTCTATGTCGTTGCTATGTTGCTTTTATGTTGTTTTTATTTTGCTTTTATGTTGTTTTTATGTTGTTTTTATGTTGTTTTTATTTTGCTTTTATGTTGTTTTTATGTTGTTTTTATGTTGTTTTTATGTCACTTTTATGTTGTTTTTATGTTGTTTTTATGTTGTTTTTATGTCACTTTTATGTTGTTTTTATGTTGTTTCTATGTTGTTTTTATGTTGTTTCTATGTTGTTTTTATGTTTTTTTTATGTTGTTTCTGTGTTGTTTTTATATAGTTTCTATGTTGTTCTTAAGTTGTTTCTACGTTTTTTAATGCAAACCCTGTCCGCCATTGCTGTTTGTTTTTAACTTTTGTATTTCTCCTCATCCACTCGTGAGCCGAAGACAATTTTTCTCTCGGGAGGACAATAAAGTTCTTTTCTATTCTATTCTATACTAATAAGAACCTTTGATGAATGTATGATTTTAGTCATTTAAGTTTTTAAATAGTGAACAGTTCAACATGTTGCATTATGGTGTTGCAAATGATTATCATGTTTTCTAATTAAACTTTCATATTAAGATGTTGCGTGTTGATTTGTAAGTGTGCTGCTGTCGATTTCTCGGGTTGAGTTCAACAATGAAAATAAAGTTTAGGTTTCACTGTGACTTTTAAAAAATATATGTTTTGTCACCAGCAATCAAAAAAAACAACTTCTTTAATCCAACCAAGTTTTTGGTTCACAAGGCTGCGAACATTCAGTCATGACCTAGTAACGGTGAGGACTGGGTAGAGGTGTTCCCGTCCCAAACAGCCCCATTTCCCAAGGTGCAAGCAGAAAACCAAAGCTGGGAAGACAGACATGACACAAGACAAAGCCTCAGCTTTGTCATCTAGTAGGTCAGTTTCATTGTTGCCGTGTGACACGGTCACAGCAGAGAACAAGACGAAAAGATAATTTAAACAAAAGATTTGTCCGTATACAGTTACACTATATAAGGCGACAGGGGAGCAACGAACCCCACCAGTTGGAAATAATCTGAGGATTGTTGTGTTTGGACTCAACAGGTATGTAAAAGGCAATTCTAACCTTTCTCAATTCAATAATCAATATGTATGACTCAGTGCAGAATTCCAGTAATTTTTTTTTTTAATTATTGGAAATAATTATAGCATTTGCTAAATTTGCATTAAAATAGCAATTTGGTACATTGGTTTCAAATCAAAATCACAGTGATTTCATGACGAATTACTAATGTTAATCAAAGTCCATCATTGAGAGACCGTTACAAATCAGGAAAATTATGAATGAATGCTTTTATTACAACACGTCATATGCTTATACATAGAAATTCTGAACTTTTTGTCATTAGAGAGTAGCATGTTGTTCAAAAAAAATGAAATAACATTAAATAAATGAGAAATACATTTGACCTTTCAAAGAATGAAAATTAAATAAAAGTTTGTCAAGGAAATACCTTCAGGTGTCACACATACATAGACTGAAGTTAGAAGTTGTGTTTAGTCTGTTGAGGGTTTCCAGTTATTCTATACCACAGTTCTGGAATGCATTGACTTTTTCACACAAAGCCAACCAAGCAAATGTTATTGGGACTGTGTGATCATTTATTGGCGCATCATGTAGAAACTGCTAAAATTCATATTTCTCCACTTACAGGTGATAAGTAAAAAAAAAAAATGGCTTCCCCGCGAACGTCTGCTGTGCTGCTGCTTTTGTCTTTCACAATGTCAGGTAAGTTCCTCAGTCTTTCAAATTTGACTTCCTGGGTAGATCGTAAGAGGTATGATTAAAAAAAAGAAGTATTATTTCAACGCAAACCACAGTTTATTTCCGCGTGCCTGACGCGCTGCCTATTCTCGCCGTCCGCAGGGGCACAGAGGATCATTGGGGGTCAGGAGGTTGTACCGTACTCTATCAAATATCAGGCATCCCTGCAGACTGAGAGAGGGCAACACTACTGTGGAGGAACCTTGGTGCACCCTCGGTGGGTGGTGTCTGCCGCCCACTGCTGGAGACCGTGAGTACCGACACTACACCGACATCACCGCACAGGGGTACACAGTTTAACTGGAGGGAGAAGAGTTAGGCCACAGTAACAATGACTGACTGTGTTACTACGTGATGATGCCACAGTGTTTCATCGTGACAGCAAATGTGTTGATGCGGTGTGAATTCTGCCGCTGGCCCTCAGGTACAGTCTGATGAGGGTGGTGTTGAGTGAACACAGCCTGACCCAAGAAGAAGGATTTGAACAGATCTTCAACGTCTCCAAGATTCTAGTCCACAACTTCAAATACAAGACGTTCGACAACGACATCATGCTCATCCAGGTAAACGGGGGAATGGTGGACGTTTGGCACACGAACGCTCTTGACACGTGCAAACGCGCCCCGCTCTCAGTTGGCGCGTTCGCTCGGTTCCCCTGACTAAACCGGTTTGTGTTACAGCTGAGTACGGAGGCAAAGCCGAACGCCAACGTCTTGCCCGCTGTCCTGCCGAGCGACCAAACCCCTCCCCTGAGTAACGGCGACACCTGCACAGTGAGCGGCTGGGGCGTGACAAAGATTTACAGTAGCTCCCTCTCCCCCTCTCTACGTGCTGTCAGCGTGAGAGTACAGGATCCCTGCATCTATCGGTTCTGGGGCATGATGTCTCCGAACATGCTGTGTGCCGGATCTCGAATGGGTGGCAAAGACTCCTGCCAGGTACGGGGAGATTCATTGTTTTTATTTTGTTCAGGGCTTCTTAACTGTCATTGTCATGAACTCAGGTCCCCGTGTTGTTCTTGGGTCATCGTGTCCACAAGAAAAATCTTTTGCCCGCCAATTGACTCATTCAGAAAGGTGCTCAGAAATCGAATCGGGCCTTCTGCCCCATACGGAGTCTGTGTGGTGGGAATATGTTTTATACCAGTTATTGTATTATTATTATTATTATTCAGTTATTGTGTCCACAGACGGAGTCACAGATGACAACCTGATGTCCTGTGCAAATAAAAACCATTTAATACTGTACAGTTCATACTGAAAACTAGCTTATACTATTTCGGACTGGAAGTGAAAGAAAAAAAACTCATCTTTGATCTGTTTTCACAGGGCGACTCCGGCGGTCCCCTTGTATGCAATGGCATCATTGAGGGTATTGTCTCCTGGGGTATCAGCTGCGCAAACGCGTACTTCCCTGGGGTTTACACCAAAGTGAGGAACTACGTCCCGTGGATCCAATGGGTAATCGACAATGACAAGCCATAAACATTTGCCACGATCCTCGATGAGCAGACTGCAAACATCTAGATTCAGTCACTGGAAAAACAAACCAAAAAGCTGATTCACTGCATTATTTTCAAAAAAAAAGTTTTGTTTTAATTACTATCAACTTTCTTTGTGTTTTGTCAAGGGTCAACTTAACACACCTAGTTGATTTGCAATTTATAATGTTTGGTTACCCTATATACAGCGAGGGTTATCAGTCGATTATTGATATGTGGTTTCCCGGAAATATGTTAATATGATTTTAATTCAGTAATTTAAATTTTTTTTGCCATTATGATTATGGGAGGAGGTTGTAATCGAAGCATTAGGTAGTAGAGCTGGGCGATAGGGTTAAAGATCACCTTCGGCATTATATTTGATATTATAATGCATTGTGAAGATAGTAATATTCATTGACACAGCTTTAAGGACATCATACCAAAGTTCCGGGTCTACACAGTAGAGTGGTGAAACCGTGACAATAAAGATGAGTTGTTTCTCTTGTGATGAGTCGGTTTCCTGTTTGTGCTTTGAGCAGTTGCCGTGCTTGTCTCTACAAGAGTTTTCGAAAAGCCAATAAAACTGATTGATCACAAGCTGTATCAGTAGCATCTGTCTGAAGAAAAAGAAAAAATGATGAAGACAACTGGACCAAAAATTGTGGGAGCGGCCCTGATGGCTCAGGATGGAATTGTCTTCACCAGTCAATCATAGTCGAATAGCATCTAGCAGTACTAAAAAAAATTGCTGATTTATCAATTAATCAGTTATCCAAATAGATTATATTGACAATGCAATTGTTTAAGTTAGTTAATAAACTTAAAATACACATTTGTTTATATATTCTTTATAGAATATTTTGTTATACAGAAACAGAATATTTATTCCTTTTTTTTCCATTTCTTTGTTAGAAAGAACAAGATCATCGAATACAAAGACAGCATACAAAGGACAATTTTTTTTTAACCGTGAGAGCCAGGGGTTACATAACATAAATATATTCAGGGATATACATATTTTATGGGTTTAATTGCAATTCTGTCAGGGATCAAATAATCGTCATTGAATTCGAATATTAGTGAGCATTTATTTAGTGTGATAAACTCTCCCTCTGTTAAATAGAATTTCCTGGTTTTTTTTAAACCAAAGTGGACACGTGAAAAGTCCGTAACAGCGACATGATTCCACTCATTCATAAAAAAAATATTTTTTAAATAATTTGTCGCGTTGCTCCAAAACTCTTTTGTCCCTGGCGGGATCCTGTAGGACGATGACGCCGGTTTTCCAGTGATCTGATTGGTCAATAGTTGGACTGGGCTTTAATCCCTTATCTCAAAACGTAACCCTCTCCGGAGAAGGTTAACCGTTCAGCATACGTTACCGTGGTGATTTACCCCGGTTGGAAGAGAACCAGCTTCGTGGGACAGAAACCCCAGAGTTGAATCTGAACTTACCCCGATAACCGCAAATCTTCCTTCGTAGTACAGACCCCGGAAGAGAGAAAACTAAAGTATTTAGGCTAGCTGTCATTGTCGCGCATGCGCAGTAGCAGTTGTTTTGGTTAGTCGGCCATGGAACTAATGTTCTAATAATACACCTGCGTTGTTGTTGTTGTTGTTGTCTGTGGGTAAAAGTATATAATTTACCTCTTCCGGGTAAATTATGTCGGTGAAGCACGTCCTCTCCCGCGGGCTGGAGTTCGGCCGCTGCGTCTGTCAGCTGGGTTTCCTCAAATCCGCCGGCCGGGTGGTCGCGGGGAATCTGCGGGCGGCCCCGCCGGTGCGCACCGTCCAGGCCCGGGCTTTCCTGCCGACTCGCTACCGCTACTACCGCACCTCGCTGGGCGGCCTGGCCGCGCGGCTGCAGTCCGCCGCCGTCTGGAGGAGGTTCGCCGGCGGCTCCCCGCGGAACAGGTCCGTGCTCCTGGCCTTCGGTGTCGGCGTGGGCCTCATCGAACAACAGCTGGAGGACGAGCGAGGGAGTGCGGCGGCATGTCAGGAGATCCAGGTGCGGTAATGCAGGTCAAGCTCAAAGTTACATTCGATTAAGAACATATCGGGTGGCAGATCTGGGGCTTTTAATTTCACTGACTATATTTATGTCTGACAATGACTATTATAATATTTCCAAATAACACAACAACACGGAAAAGCTGCTAAAGTGTGACAACAAATCCAAAAGGTATAAAGTAAATTGCTATTTATTACATACTACCTGATAATTGTGATATTTACATATATTTAGTTGTTAATACTTGCGTATTTTTACCTCAGTAAATACTTCAATTCAAGACATTGGTGTAGTTTTACAGTGTGCTGGAACTACTTTAACTCAATTTAAAGGATTTGAATACTGTTTTTCCACCACTGGCATGTTTGATTATTTTGTAATATAAAGTTTGTTGACACATA
This sequence comes from Scophthalmus maximus, assembly GCF_022379125.1. NCBI lineage: Eukaryota > Metazoa > Chordata > Actinopteri > Pleuronectiformes > Scophthalmidae > Scophthalmus > Scophthalmus maximus. The sequence continues at coordinate 4,237,645 of NC_061517.1, read as the reverse complement.
TTTTAATGATGGATGATGAAAGCTGTCCACTCACTTTACACAACTCCTACGTTTCCCTTCTTTCTCTTAATAGGATGATGTTTTGTAATTGCTAAGAACAAATTATGATTTTATTTATAATAATGCGTCAGGTTTATCTGCAACTTTTTGATTAGTTTAAAGAAATTTTTCTGGATTAAATTTCCCACAACTATATTTGACCAGGGGGGGTGATTTGACCCTCTGGGTGTTTTGGGCAAACCAAAAAGTGCCAGTTAAGATTTGAGTTGTAATCCAGTGTGTGGATACTTTCTAATTTTCATAAATAACAGATGAGATCTGCATGCTGTTTCCTTCCTCATCTTAAAAAACAAAAAACATCATTTCTCCCAATCTGCAGGCCGTGTTCAGGAAGAAAAGATTCCAGAGCCCACTCAAGCAATTCGCCTCCGGATACAAACTGGAGGATTACAAAATCGGGAACCGGATTGGGAAAGGCTCCCACGCTGTCGTGTACGAGGCTGCGGCTCAATTCGCCCCTGTGACGGAAAGCGGCGGCAAGTCACGCCAGAGAGAAGAGGACTTCCCCCTGGCTATCAAGATGATGTGGAACTTTGGGGTAGGGGTTCTACGAAAGATTTGATTGCCAGGGGTTTCTATTTCAGGTATCAATCCTTTTGTGGGGAAAACAAATGAAAGTCACACGTCACACTACTCACAAGTCTGTTCCGATGCCACTTGTTTGCAGGCTGGTTCTTTGAGCGAGGCGATATTGAAATCCATGTCCCAGGAGCTGGTGCCTGCAGCGCCCCGTGCCGTAAAGCAGGAGAAAGAACAAATGACTCTGGATGGGTAAGTATCGTCATTGGTCCTCACTCGTATATTATATGAACACGATGCAGGAGAGATGTTCATGAATGACTATTACTCTCATCTATTTTTGCATCAGACAATTTGGAGTCCAGCCCAAAAGAATGTCGGTGCATCCTAATGTGATCAGAGTGTACCGCGCTTTCACAGCGGACGTCCCACCGCTACCCGGTGCCCGGGAGCAGCATCCGGACGACAGCGCCGGTCTGGGCAACAACCGCACTCTTTTCGTGGTCATGAAGAAGTAAGACTCGCTGCCATCTTTCACCCTTATGGTCAAATCTCATGCAGGATGAGAATTAGAATGACTTCAAAGCAAATCTGCAAAAAAGCAGTTTCATCTGAAAAAATATAAGTACGATTTTAGTCCTGTTTGATTTGGCGACGCCCATGGTTATTAATTTTAACAGCAAGAGCCGTATTTTATTACAGGTCCCATAAATAAGAAGTCAGTCAGTGATTCGCTCTTCCTGTCATCTCATTAAAAAAATGTTAATATAACTCCTTGCTTCACACGTTGCAAATAGTTTTCCACACGACAGCGGGGCGCAGTGAAAGTGACCTTGTCAGAACAGCTAAAACGACAGCTGTCTTGTTTTGTCTTTTTTCTTTGATTAACTTTACAATAAAACCCACCTTGTGTTTTTCCAGTTGAATGCTTTTAATGTGAAAGCTTCAGTCGAAGTAATTTTCATTTTAGTGTAGCTATAACTTAATACTGCTCTGTTACAGCTGTAGCAGTGAACACAGATACTGCATCATCTGTCATTTTGAATCCCAACTCTTCAACTAAAAATATAAACTAAATATCAACTAAATGTCTGATGATTATCGCCGAAAGAATGTTGGATGACAACTTTGCATACAAAGGAAGAAAAAACCCCCCAACTCCATTTCAGTTGCACTAGCAGCCTGTCTTCGTCTCTGTGCCCCAGCTATCCGTGCACGCTGCGACTCTTCCTGGAGGTGACCACACCGAGCCACAGGGTGGGCGCTCTGATGCTGCTGCAGCTGCTGGAGGGGGTCGACCATCTGTGCCGACAGGGCGTCGCCCACAGAGATCTCAAGTCCGACAACGTGCTGTTGGAATTCGACTCGGGTGGGATAAATGAAAACAACAACAACAACAACAACAAAAATACCAAATTAAAGCGAAATTTGTGATTTGACTCCAACAAACCATTTCTTGATTTTTTTTTTGCTTGTATGCAGGTTACTGCCCTCGTTTAGTGATCGCTGATTTCGGCAGCTGCCTGGCCCAGAGGGACTCGAGTCTACAGCTGCCCTTCAGTGGTGCGTGGGTGGACAGAGGAGGGAGCGCTTCGCTTATGGCGCCCGAGGTAGGCTCACGTACCACCTTACGCAACCTCAGTTGCTGAGCCGTCTGCTTTAGCTACCTCCACAACACTACGCTTTTGTTTTTTTTTTAAAACGCATCAATTGCTGCTACGTTTTCATCGCCGTCCGTCCACACTAGTCCGGAGTTTCCAAGCGCCTAAAAAGCCGAAGTTTGTGAACGCTGCTCGCTCCATTTTAGTTTGAAAACCTTGGGGGGGAGCGTTATAAAATGGACAGGCAGTCACCTCGCATTCGTTTCCTGATAAGTCACAACTCGACTACCAGCGGAGGACGGTTCCACCATGTTGTGGGTCCAATAGAAGAAATCTCTCGTCTTACTTTTCATTTTTGTTTCTTGTTAGTGGAATTTTCTGTTAAGTAGGCAATTCTGCAGCACGAGCATGTACGTGAATGATCACGTGATGTACGTTTTCAGGTTTGAAAGTATGGACGCAGATTAAAACTGATACAAAGCTAAAACGCTCGTCTGGACGAAGATTGTCTTTGTTTTGAAATGAAAACGTAGTAATATGGATCTGGCCTCATTGGCCCCCTATACACAGATATATAAAATTTTGATTATGGCGGCAGTAATCTTGATAACTACAGACTGACACCAATAGAAATTCTACAATTATCTATCAGTTCCTGTGATGTCTGCCCTCAGGTGGCCACTGCAGTTCCAGGATCTGGTGTGGTGATTGACTACAGCAGAGCGGATGCCTGGGCCGTGGGCGCCATCGCCTACGAGATATTCGGCCAGCGCAACCCGTTCGACGGAGCGGTGGGACTGGAGAGCAGGAGTTACGAGGAGAAGCAGCTTCCTCCGCTGCCCGCCGCTGTTCCGGCCGATGTCCAGTCGGTGATCCGACTGCTCCTCAGGAGGAAGCCGAGCAAGGTGAAGCGGGGGTTGAGAAGGATTTGTTTGGAATGCTCAGTTCTATAGGTGTCTTTAGGTCTTAGAAAGTCGTAATCATAGTGATATTTACTTTTCTTTCTTTCTGTTGAGAAATTGGGCTGTCAGTTAATAGTTAATCTACACTGTAGATGGCAAAAGTGACGGAAAAAGATGAGGCTGTTTATCGACTTGCCTTTCAACAACAACAAATCTGCGGGCACGTGACCATTCGAATACTCACGAACATTGAGATACATTCAAACCAATAGCGCATCATAACAAATTCGCTCCAACGTGATTTGGGGAAAAAGTGACGGCCCTGTTGAGACGTTACTCAAGGTTTGCTGCAACTAACGATTATGTTCAAAATCGAATAATCTGTCGATTATTTTCTCGATTAGTTGTTTGGTCAACAAAATGTCATAAAATGGTGAAAAATGTTGATCTCGTTTCCCAAACCCGCAAGATGATTTTTTTGTTTCGTCCACATACCAAAGATATTTAGATTGTCATAGAGGAGCAAAGAAACCAGAAAATATTCACATTTAAGAAGCTGAAATCAGAGAATTTTGACCTTTTCTTTTCATAAAAACTACTTGAATTTAATAGAAATGAACAATGTTATTCCTCCAAAATCTTTCTGTTATACACAAATGTTTTCTTAACTCTTCTGTTTGATAGTCGTCGTTGTCGGGAAAGTTAAAACTCTTTTAATAAATACTCACTGATGTTTCCCTCTTTCGCTCTCTGCAGCGCCCCAGTGCCCGTGTCGCAGCCGACATGCTGCACCTCAGCCTCTGGGGACGAAAGGCCCTGGTCGGTCACGACAGTGCGGGCATGAGGAAGCTGGCTGATTGGCTGCTGTGCCAGTCCGCTGTGGTTCTGCTGAGGGGCTGTAGCGGACCGAAGGGGGACAGCGTGGAGGCGGAGCTCCAGAGGTGCTTCCTGTCCAACCTGGAGCTGGAGGACCTGCGCACTGCTGCGGGCTTCCTGCTGTACGGATGAGAGTGGTGTAAGGCCTGCACACTGTCTGCACACTCAAACACGTGGATAGACGGGGGAGCTAGTGTCATATTCAACAAATCTATATTTGAAATATGTAGAGGCTTAGCCTTAACATCTGCTTCGTAGAGGAGCAACGGCCCTGTGCTCTTACACTTTCAGCATTTATTGTGAATTGTCAAATTAGTGTCATTTGCAGCTGAAGTCAGTTTCCCAGAATGAATTCTCAGAAATGTGTGAACTTGTTTTCACTCATCATCATCAGCTTGATTTTAGCAATTTCCAGGTCTGGATAACTCAGGAAAAAATGAAAAGAATATTTGTGTTTCCAAACGTGAATCCAAAGATTTAAGTATATTAACGATCTGTCCTAATCTCTCTAGTCTGGTGAATCATTTTCCACGGTCGCCATAGCAACACACTCTCTGTACCTGCCACTGCCACTACGGTATTTAGTTCAAATATGACTATGACAGGCGGACGGATACTGTAAGTAGTTCCTATCAACCAGGCATTATTGATCTATTGATCGACACTGCACACATTTTTTGTCCATCAAACTCATTAATCCACTGGTTTCCTGCGGGTGTATTTGTACGGTTTAGGGTCAAACAATCACTTCTACCTTCGTTCTCCTGTTTTGCACAACATGTAAAAATGTCCCTCCATCATTTTACTACTTAATTTTCATGATGATGATGATGAGGCTTTTTTCAGTCTTGTGGTTTGCACTTTATCTCCCTGTTTGCACTTGCTTTTGTTGCTAGTTTATATATATATATAATACAGCTCATATTCTGGTATATCTATTTGAAGGATTTGAATAGATGGTGATGATTCAACCCTTTCACTTCATCTTTAATCAAAACCAGTCTGTTAATTCTACAATTTCAGCACCTTTAAGTACAGTATCACATAATCATGTGGTCAGTTTGAGAGAAAAAGTTTTTAAAATGGTGGGAAAATAGTTTTTAATGCTAAAAAAATATATTTTGGGATGTACAGTATGTAGACCTTTCTGCTGTGTTTCGGAAATAAAGGCATCTGTGCGAAAAGTTCTCTGAATGGATCGTGCAAATCATTTTGACCTCTAGGAATCGGCGAGCTGAGTGAACTCATAGGAATTTGTTGAAAAGAGATGTTTACACACTGTAACACAGTAAGACGACACAAATTTACTTGAAAACATTATAACTGTAGAAATTCCTTTTTCAAGCTACATGATCAGCTACAACTAATAGTTCATTTGTTTTTATTCACTACTAAATTTAAATAAAAGGATGTATAATAAAAAAACAAACATACAATCATATTCGTGTGACAGCAACTTTATTTAGGACAGAGTCAAATGCTTTTACTCTGACGGTGCATAAACTGGTAATTGAAAGACAAACATCTCTGTTTGGAATGTATGTAGCGACACACTGAAGTCTCCTTTACGTCCCTTTTCAATACTCCTCTCCTTCCTCCTCGCCCTCACCCTCGATGGAGTCGACTCCGACCTCCTCGTAGTCCTTCTCCAGGGCCGCCATGTCCTCCCTGGCCTCGGAGAACTCGCCCTCCTCCATGCCCTCGCCCACGTACCAGTGAACGAAGGCGCGCTTGGCGTACATCAGGTCAAACTTGTGGTCGAGCCGCGCCCAGGCCTCTGCGATGGCGGTGGTGTTGCTCAGCATGCACACGGCCCTCTGGACCTTGGCCAGGTCGCCGCCAGGAACGACAGTGGGCGGCTGGTAGTTGATCCCCACCTTGAAGCCAGTGGGACACCAGTCCACGAACTGGATGGAGCGCTTGGTTTTGATGGTGGCGATGGCGGCGTTGACGTCTTTGGGCACCACGTCACCACGGTACAGCAGGCAGCAGGCCATGTATTTACCGTGGCGAGGGTCGCATTTCACCATCTGATTGGCCGGCTCGAAGCAGGCGTTTGTGATCTCAGACACCGAGAGCTGCTCGTGGTACGCCTTCTCAGCTGAGATGACGGGGGCGTAGGTGGCCAGAGGGAAGTGGATACGGGGATATGGCACCAAGTTGGTCTGGAACTCTGTCAGATCCACATTGAGGGCGCCATCGAATCGGAGGGAGGCAGTGATGGAGGACACGATCTGGCTTATCAACCTGTTCAGGTTGGTGTAGGTGGGACGCTCAATATCCAGGTTCCTGCGGCAGATATCGTAGATGGCTTCGTTATCCACCATGAAGGCACAGTCGGAGTGCTCCAGGGTGGTGTGGGTGGTGAGGATGGAGTTGTAGGGCTCCACCACAGCGGTGGACACCTGGGGAGCCGGGTAGATGGAGAACTCCAGCTTGGACTTCTTGCCATAGTCCACAGACAGACGCTCCATCAGCAGGGAGGTGAATCCAGAGCCGGTGCCACCTCCGAAGCTGTGGAAAACCAGGAAGCCCTGAAGGCCAGTGCACTGGTCGGCCTGAAGACGGAGAGGGAGACAATATTATGGTTTAGTCTGATATATTGAGTAAAAATTAGGGAAAATGAGCTGCTCCCCATATTAAATTACCCACCAGTTTGCGGATCCTGTCCAGCACCAGGTCGATGATCTCCTTGCCGATGGTGTAGTGTCCTCGGGCGTAGTTGTTGGCAGCATCCTCCTTACCGGTGATCAGCTGCTCAGGGTGGAACAGCTGGCGGTAGGTTCCAGTGCGCACCTCATCTGAGGAGACAGATTTGAATGAGTGACTGTTTGACTGACTGAAACCATCTGATGTCTACATCTGTGGCGGTTTACCGATGACGGTCGGCTCCAGGTCGACAAAAACGGCCCTGGGGACGTGCTTTCCCGCTCCGGTCTCGCTGAAGAAGGTGTTGAAGGAGTCGTCTCCTCCGCCGATGGCTTTGTCGCTGGGCATCTGTCCGTCCGGCTGGATCCCGTGTTCCAGGCAGTAAAGCTCCCAGCAGGCGTTGCCAATCTGGACGCCCGCCTGGCCCACGTGGATGGAGATACACTCTCGCTGGTGTGCAGAGAAGTGACATTAAGAAACGGGAATTTTCCACAAAAACAACTCGAGGGAAAAGAGACCTTTCAAACTCTGATGCCAGGTGTGGCCTTTAAAATGAAAGGCAAACCTCGGAGGCACCGTGGGTGGTTTTTGTTTGTTCGGCGGAGAGCGCAGCCGCCATCCATCCATCCTCTCCGCCCTTTGCGTGAGAAGCCATCACGTTTTTCAATGGAGCCTGCATTTTCTGCTGTGACGTAAGACTGTGTCTACTGCGCATGGGATTACGGTAGGGGAGAGGGGATTATCTAGGTCATACATGTTGCACTGTGCTGTCTCTTTAAAAAGGCACATTTGCATTCCTCCACTGTGGTTATAAGCCATCAGATTCATACATAATTATAACATTTTTTTATTGCTTATAATAAATAATAATAAATATAAATATATACATCATTTATTTTTTTTAGGCCTGGGAACAGATAAATGTAGAGGGATTTATCATTTCACCTAAATTGACCTTTATTTCAAGGGGCACTGAATTAAATGTAATATAAATGTATATGTAAAATCTGCATAAAGGGCCAAAAAAATCGTCATCAAGCCAAACTGGATGTAAAATTAGTGCAAGCCAATTGTCGAGCATGGGTTTAAGCTGATTTAGAAGAATTATATGCAAAGAGGATTATGGGCGTCTGCAGTGCAGGAATGTATTGGAGGGCATTTTTAAAATACCTGAAAAGACACACATAGGTTTTGATAGTCTGACGGTAGAAATATTGGCGATGATTTTAACGGACACGAAAGGCTAAAGAAAAATGACAAGACCACAAAAAAACCCGGTGACGTTGGAGAAATGATGACAGAAATCGAACTGCTTTCCCCACAGTTCCCTCCCATCACACAGGTAGGACATTGAAAACCAAAGCAGGACAGAGGAGCATCTCCGGAATCGAACGCAATATCGCACTTACCATGATGGCTTGTCGGTATTATGCAATGTAATGAGACAAGTCTGAGGAGCGGCTGCGTCTGAGGAGGTGAGCGGCGTCTGAGCTGGAGCTGCTCGGACTGCGCAGCGCGCTCTCTGCCCCCGGTGGAGGCCGAGGGAAGTGCGCAAATAACACCCCCCCAAAAAAAGAAGAAACAAAAAACAGGATATTCCTCCTCCATTTCTGTCGCAGTAACTGTTTCACATCCACGACACCATTCCCCAAAATCTTAAACAGAGGACATGTTGATGGATGGATGGATAGATAGATAGATAGATAAATAGATAGATAAATGGATAAATGGATAGATAGATAGATGGATAAATGGATAGATAGATAGATGGATGGACTGATAGATAGATAGATAGATAGATAGATAGATAGATAGATAAATAGATAGATAAATGGATAATTGGATAGATAGATAGATGGATGGACTGATAGATAGATAGATATAGAGCTGGATGGGTGGATGGGTAGATAGATATATAGATAGATAGATGAGATAGATAGATATATAGATGGATGGATGGATGGATGATGGATAGATAGATAGATGGATGGATGGATAGATAGATAGATAGATGCATGGATGGATAGATAGATACATACATACATACATAGATACATAGAAAGATAGATGGATGGATGGATGGATGGATGGATGGATGATAGATAGAGAGAGAGGTACAGAGGTGAATGGATGGATGGATGGATGCATAGATAGATAAATAGATAGATGGATGGATGGATGAATGGATGGATAAAACTATAACAACCAAGCAAAGGGGATAATCAAAACAGAAACGTCAGTAAAAAAAAAGAAGTGATTAATAAGTAAACGTGCAATATAAACACAAGGGAACACATAATATGTCCAATGTAAACATAATGTGAGGAGGATATACTGTAGTGTAACAGGATGGCACAAAAGACTTAGGAATTTCACAGACAGAAATTATAGTATTGCGCATTAAATTACGTAAAAAATTTGTTATTTTATTTCAGTCCTGGAATTTGGATCAAGCAGCTGCGGGAAGCAGTTACCTGTGTGTCACCTCTCTCCTTCAGACTCTTTGGGTGTATCAGCGCATGTCACCTGCCCACATCCATCATCTCCTCAATTAATCACTGTTCCTCAAATCAAATTAAACACATATATATGAATAACCATAAAAACTTTATTAGTGACTTCTTGACAGATGATGTTTCAGTTATAAGCGACACTTTGTTCCACTCCAGTCTTATACCTGAATGTAATTCACATGTAAAAAAAAACACTGTCTAATGTTTTTTTGTTTTTTCATAAGTTGTTGATCATGGTGGGCGGTAACAAGACAGGCGGTTAAAGTTATTCCTAACACTGATAACTGGTTAACTGAAGGGCGACGAGAACTGAACGGAAGCCAGGAAAAGATTAGGAAATATAGGTGAAAGGTTAAACATGACAAATATAACAAGTATGGCAAGTCCTTTTATGACTTCACTGTAAGTCAAAATGTTCAATTTTGATGTAAAAAAATAATCTTACCAGCTTTAAATTAAAGTCAAACTAACTTTTTAAGGGAACTTTCTTTGAAGTCCACTACTTAACATTAATAAGCAGTGTGGACATTTCATTGACAGTTAATAAAATACAATAATGTGATAGACGTTCAATATTCAACAACAATAATCTGAATTTATTCAATATGATTCCTACTGTGGGTGCCTGGCAGCAGATATGGGCTTCCACCCCGCCACCACTCACTCCGACCAATCATCACCCTTGCTGCCGAACGGTGGGGGTGGCTTCCCCCCCCCCCCCCCGGGAAGGGTTGCTGCTCACTCCGTCACTGCGCGGCTCCAGCTCAGCAGCCATGTACTCACTGTGGAGGAACCTGAACGCAACTCGCACCGTCGTTTCTTCGTCGTCGTGTTGCGCCGCGACGGACCTCTCCTCCGCGCGGCCGCGACGCGCTCTGGTTGCGCGCGGCGACGCGCGACTCTCGTGCGTAAAGCCCACCGGCGCCAGGCGCCTCTCGGGGAGGCGCTTCAATGTGCCCCCGAGCGCCGAGTTCGTGGCCCGGGTGTCGGGGATCCCCACCATGGCCAAGTTACCGTTCCAGGAGACGGCGGAGGGGCTCGACGCGGCGTTCGTCGGCGTCCCGATTGACACCGGGACGTCCAACCGACCCGGAGCGAGGTGCGGCCCTTTGGCCTGTTACGCGTCTCTGGCAGGAGTTCATATTAGATTACAATCAGCTGCACCCGAATGAAGTTCTTGCTTTACACGTTTATGACACCATAAGGTTTATGAGAGTATAAGGTGTCTTTGCAAGTTTTTTCTGAAGTCAACTGAGCACGTTGGCTTCTTAGGGGCATTTTTCTGCAGTGGACGTGAATAATATGACTCCTATGTATTTCAGATTATCTGCTGCAACAGACACAGTCATTAAAATTAGGGTAAAATGTATATTCATCAACCACTTTTAGGCCATTACAATGCATATTAACATGATGTATTGTTAAACATGCAGCACCATTCGTTCTCTGAAAAAATATATATGGAGGCCCGTGGAAAGAACAGTCTCAAGTTGTTTGACCAATCTGTTGAGCCCTTTGACATGAATACAAGATGGTTTTTTTGTTGTGATCTTGGTGTTATATAGTATTTAGTTTTTGCGCCCATGAGCAGCCATATAGATGTTGTGCACTATGAGTATAAAGTAACATAAAATGGAAAAACCTCAAGTAAAGTCCAAGTAACTCAAAAGTGCTCTCAAGTGACATACCAATACCACATGTCTCCTCACCCACCTCAGGTTTGGTCCGCGTCAGATGAGAGTGGAGTCGGCCATGCTGAGGGCCTACAACAGTGGCACCAGGGCGGCGCCCTATGAGTCCCTGATGGTGGCCGACATCGGGGACGTCAATGTGAATGTGTATGACCTGAAGGACACCTGCAAACGCATCAGGGAGGCCTACAGGATCATCCTGGCTACTGGCTGTATCCCTCTGACTATGGGTGAGAGAGGGACTAGATTAACAAATGATCGGTTCTGCTCAACAAAAAGCTCTTCTGAGTTTAGCCATTTAAGTAGCCTTGTTAAAAAAATGATGTGCAAGTTATACTAAAGGTCAGATGTTAAGGAAATGTTGGTGTCTGCAGGTGGCGATCACACAATTGCATATCCGATCCTGCAAGCTGTTGCTGAGAAGTGAGTAGGTTAAGTATCAGAGTGTGGAGGCTGCGCATGATCTAATAATCAACATTGGCTGGACGAGTTTACACGAGGTTAACGATTCATTTTCCTTATTGATTTATGAGTTTGATTCTTTTTCAATGAATGTGGTCATCTTGTTTTGGAACACATTTGAAGCAATTTGTTGATTATGAAAAGTGTGGTCTCGATTGACTAACCAATTACTTCACCTCCGTAACCAATATTTAATTTTTACCACTCCGCGATGAACCGTTGCACGAGAGGAAACCCGCGCAAAACCCCGCACCATTTCATGCGCCGCGTGTCCTCGCGGCTCACATCCCGTCTGCTCTGCGATATATGCCATCAGGCACGGCCCGGTGGGTCTGGTCCATGTGGACGCTCACGCCGACACCAGTGACGTGGTCCTGGGGGAGAAGATCGGACATGGCACTCCGTTCAGACGCTGTGTGGAGGAGGGGCTGCTGGACTGTAAGAGGGTGGTCCAGATCGGCCTGCGGGGTTCAAGCTACTCTGCAGATTCATACGAGTGGAGCCGGGCCCAGGTACTAGGACTCCCAGATAAAGTAAAAAAGACTAATGTCACCAGTCAGATTTTTTTGCATACAGTAGTCTGTGTCCTTGTGTAATCCTGGGTGTGGTGCACAGTGTAAGAATCTTCTTGATCACGTGGAGTATATCATGTGCTGTTGCACTGAGCCGGGCTGACTAACTAACTGCAGGGCTGCAACTAATTATTTTTTTAATAAAATAATCTGCTGATTATTATTTTATTTATAGTTTGGTTATTGGAGTGAAACAAAAGAACAAACTCCAGTCCAGTTTCCCACACTCAAACATTACAATTTTGAAAATGTCTTGTTTTGACTGATGTTTACAAAAGTATGACCAAAAAAAAGAATCTATCATCTTCCAACCAGCAAATTTTTGAAAGTGATCAGTTATCAATCAAACAGTTTAATAATAGCTTTATTCAGAATATGAATGAGGGAAAAGAATGTTTTCAACTGATGATAACAATTTTTTTTAAAGATTTTAAGGCACATTTTAAAAAATTATTATTATATTTTGATTATCAAATTGTTTTTACCATTGACCAACCGATAACCTGAGCTCTAAAACCAATCTTTCAATATTTAGAATTTGGCAACATCATCAGAATTGACGTCCTCATCTAACCTCTGGCAACATGTCCCAAGATTGTCAAACTATTCCTTTAAAGTTAAAATATAAACAACTAGTAACATATCAGAGAAGATTTGTGAGCTCAACGACTGTGCTGGGTTTTTTTGGGACCTGAAAATAAATTGAAGATTCCAAAAATCAGCATTTGGTCAAACAACCATTGAGGAAGTCAGATTTTTTAAGGTCATTTTGTGCCTTTGTGCACAATATTCAATATTGTAATATTTGTCTTATCACTAATAATCCTCATTTGTATGATGCGCAGGGCTTCCGTGTGGTCCAAGCCGAAGAGTGTTGGTTCAAATCTCTCGCGCCTCTGATGGCTGAGGTCAGGGCTCAGATGGGCGGCGGCCCGGTGTACCTCAGTTTCGACATCGACGCCCTCGACCCGGGCTTCGCCCCTGGAACAGGCACACCGGAGATAGCGGGGCTTACTCCCATCCAGGTGAACATGATGCAACTGCCGGATGCGCTAAACCACCAGGCCAATATCCCTGAGTGTATATAGATGTTACTGTCTCTGAAGGTGTATATATATGGTTTCTGATATGGTTACTGATGCTATTAACACAAGCAGAGTTTGTCAGATACAGATTTTTAACTCTACGCTTTTGTCAAAGTTTAAAGTATTAGTATTAATACATTTCCTGTTGTCTTGGCCCGATTTAGGGAGTTGAGATCATCCGGGGCTGTCGTGGTCTGAATCTTGTCGGATGTGATCTGGTGGAGGTGTCTCCACCTTATGACACCACAGGTACTTGACAATTTCTCGTCAAAATATTTACTGTATACATTTTAACCACCATCATTCATTCTTTTCGTCTTTTTTGCCTTAACAGGGAACACTGCACTGACTGGCGCCAATCTCCTCTTTGAAATGTTGTGCGTCCTCCCAAAAGTTAAATATTACTGATCAGAACCTCACGGAACAGGACAAGTGCCTTGTTAACAATCAATAACTACATATCAAATGCTGTTCTGCTGAATACGCCGGTAAAGGACGGGACATTCTGCAATAATAATTTCATTTGATCACAACCATTAAATAAACTTAACCAACTGTTAATCTGAGACATTTGACATTTGTGTCATTTTCACAATTTTTTGCAAAGAAGAAAATTCATTCATTCATTCAATCACAATCAATCATTGTCATATTTTCACCTTATCTTTCATCAAGCTGCTTTGAAATTCAGGATGAGATGACAAAAAAAACATGGTCATGCACATTATTTACATCTCACAGTATCAACAAATGTACATTTACACACACTGGTTTAACTTCGGGTTTTGTTGTTTTAATTTGTTATTTTAGTTTTGGGCTGGAGATCTTCATATATGAATATACATATACATATACATGGATAGATAGATATATATATATAAAGTACAGAGGATGATAACCAGGTGACATCATCGCGCTCGGTTTGCGTTAAAAAAGGAAACCATGGAAACCGCCATGTGAGCGACGAGAGGAAGAGGAGGAGTCAACGTGCTGCTGACGGGCGGTGAGCGTTTCCGGTTAGCGTGTGTTTATGTCGTGTGTGTCTGTCGCTCGAACCTTCCAGTTCAAAGTCCGTTTTGCAAATTTTTCCGACTCATTACCCGCGGTACATTAAACTGAACCGGTTCTGCATAAACAAGAATAGCTCCCTTCTTATTAATCTCTAATGCACATGTGTTGAGACGCTGTTCACGTCTGCTAGCTGCGTTAGCTTAGCCATTAGCCTTAGCTTAGCAGTTAGCGGTGTTTTCTCGCGCTCCCTCTTTCTGGTCGCCCGCTGTTTCATTTATGTTCTGACCCTCGTGTGGCTCCTTCAGCGACGTTATGGTGCGTGTATAATAAATGTGGCATGTGCGATGGTGAGATGAACCTTTAGTGGCAGGGCAGCCCCGCATCATGGAACTGTTTCCTGCTAATGTTGTTAGCCAGCCCCGCCCCCTGGTGGTAGGCGCCGGGGAGAGCAACTTGCTAGTGTCTCCTATATTCATACATATGATTAAAATTGCACATTCAATAAATACTGCTGTTGTTTTTACCAAAGAAAACATGTATAAAGCTGCGGATGCACAATATTTATGTCATGTATTTGTCTCAGGTGAAAATGTGCTTGTGTCCATTGGCACTTAAAAATAAAAAATAATCATAATAAATGTCATGTTTATCGGACCTAAATCACATTACAAACCATTACAAGAGATTTTGTTTGCATTAGTTAATAGAAAACTGTTGGCAAAGACTTACAATATTTCGTCTTATATGTATCACGGGGCATTATTTTCTTCCAGACAACCATCTCAAATTTGATTTTCTCTTATTTTCTAATCAATGTGCATGTGTTTCTGTCAGAGAGCCAGCACCGTTCATCGTTTCATTTCAAATACACTTTTGAAAAGTTTCACAAATTGAGGCAGAAGATATTGAAGACTGATCGAGCCATAAGCTATAAATGGGCACTTCTGCATTTCAGTATAAGTACACATGTTTTGTATCTTTTTAATTATGCTTTGTGTATTTCAACATTATATCATATTTCCTTGGTTTTTTTTTGTGTCAGCTGTTTTTTTTTTGTATGCTGGAGAATAGATTCCAGGCAAACTCTTCAGGTCTGGAAATCTTTATTTTTATTTTTTTAAGTGAAACCTTATCTCAAAGTTTGAGCTCATATTTGTTAGGCAAAAAGTTATCGCCTCACTCCGCTGCAAATCAAACATGAACTGTAAGCTTTACTTTAGAGAGTTTATTCCCAGTGTGACGGAGGTGGTGAGACAGGTTCTGTATTTATTTTACCACAGAATAATTGTCATAAAGAGCGTGATAAAGTCATTGCTTGGTTTAATGTTTTACCAGATTTTACTCATGCAAGTCCAGTTTATTTGTCATGTGTATTTCCACTTAATACAAGTACAGTTTGTCTTAACGACAAAATGTCATCATGTGTAAATTCGGCTTCGGCTTGAAAATCACAAATATCTTCATGGATAGTCTGTAATGAAAAACTAGGGGTGTGCAGTTGGAAACACATTGACGTGTGTGAGGCAGCGAGGGTCTGACTAAAGACTCCAACAGGTTGCATCATGGGAGTTGTAGGATATATTGTTGTGGGGGACCGACATACTCATATTAAGGTACCCCAACCCTATGCCTATGGAAGACATAACTATCATTGAACGTATATTTAATATATATATTTTTTTAAAAATTGTCTTCAAGAATGAAAGATGTCACCCGGCAGCAACTGAGCATGTCGGCCACGCTGCTCATCATGAGTCGATGACATTCTTCTCCGCCTTTCCCTGTGTGTTGTGTGTTTTGTGCATTGCAATCATACATCTGTGTTTATTTTGGTCCAGTCCTTCAGATAGAAGTCAGAGCTATAGATAGTTTTGACTCACTGGGTCCGTCTCCTCCTAATGCTTGTGTCACTGCGTGTCCTGGAGAGACTCCCAGTCTGGCTCCTGGTACGTCGAAAGACACTCGCCTACATTCTTGAGGGAAATGCTGCGTTCGGGTGACCTAATGACTTGTTGATGGAGGCCTGCGCTTTTTATTTGACGTGGTGCTCATTTCCAGGCCAGTGATGAAGTCTCCCAAAAACTCTGCAGAAGGGGATCTACAGTACAAAGCAAATGCCTGGATCCTTAATCTTATCACCTGTGCAAACTTTCAAAGCCAAACAAAAATGTATATATACACAAAAATAGATTCTTCCTCTCTCAGGGAATCTATTTCAACACCACCATGATTGTAATTTCTTGTAGTTATGTCTCTACAGATTCGCAAGATGTCTGAATGTCTGGCCAGTAAAGACATGACGCACATATGAGAGCTCAGTGGGGAAAAAAAAAAAAGGTCCTCTGTGTCCCCACTGCGAGCGGAAACATCTTCTCTGGCTGATCCGTCGCTCAGTGTCACAGCTGTTTTTTCTGCAGCTGCACAGTCCAGCTCCCTTTGGCAACATGCACTGCTGCGCCACAGTTACACTGATGTAGTACACACACACACACACACACACACACACACACACACACACACACACACACACACACACACACACACACACACACACACAGAGAGAGAGAGCTGGCTGGTGCAAGTTGTGAGTCATCTGACATCCTCACGGCCACATCTAATAATGTGAACGTGGTGCAGCTCGCACAGCAACAACACCGGGGCTTGTGGATCGCTCCGAAACCTTTCTTTCCGGTGCTTCTTTTCGCTGACAGGAGTTCTGCAAGCCTTCACTGTCGAAAACAACAGTCGAGTGATCTTTCTCTCGGAATTCAAGAAGAGTCTCAAGAGCCCAGGAGCAGACTTCTGCCCAGGAGCCTGTGTTTAAGACTGAGATATAGCAAATTCTGTATAAATACATCTATACATGATCGTAGCCATCCTGTCACCAAATGTAAAATAAGATTGCATGATAATTTGACGCCCTGCAGGGTCAAAAACAATGTCACAAAAACATGGCTAATTTGGAAGCTTGGTCTCGATCCAGGATTCGACTTCCTCAGCCGTGTCGGTGCTAAAGACTCGCTGACTGTAGTCCAATCAATTTTTCTTGGGAAAGAAACATTACGAGTGATTGTTCTCAGAATAGCATATGTATATGTGTGTGCATTACAGGATGATTAGAGGGAATCTGTGTTCGGATTGTAATGGCTGCGACATTCCAACGGGCTCGATAAGACTATATCCGCTCATCCCTCTCTCGGCCTATTTTGGTTCGGCAGCTCCTCTCTCCGCTTCTATTCAGGGTTCAGCTTTTTAATTGGCAGCAGCTGCTCCCTCCAACGTCTGAGTGATACAATACGCGCTTTTGCACCGACATGGACACAAAAATACGCTCCTGCAACACAAGTACTCACCATGCCTTATATTTAGGCCGCGCCACCGACGGGACAGCGACACAGGACACTGACTGTTGTTGTTTCTATTTTTTTTTACCATGATGCTTGAGTCGGTCCTCAGGTCGTTTCTTTACGTCGTTGGTGCAATGCTTCCTCTAGCACCAGTAGAGGGCGCCGGATGCTGCAGTATAACTAACCCCAACCCCGTGTTAAGCTATAGAGAGGTGTGTTTTAATCAGGTGGGCAACAGTCCATAGTTCAATTTCCAGCCAAACGACGGACAAGACGTCGACCTCCTCGCGGTCGCGAGCTTTGCACGAGCACATTTCACTGCCACTGATTCGCTGAAGTGAAATGCTGAGCGAGGGGGAACCGGTTCCAGGGCACCTTTAAGTAACTGTGAGAAATGTGTGTCCTCGAGGCACGAAAGGTACACCGCTGAGCCTGAGCAGGTTTTATTGCCCAATGAAAGAAAAGAAGAAAAAAAATGCAGATGAAGTCGAGACTTCTTTGTTTAACTTTTCTGAGTAATTAAAGTTTTTACTCTAATAAAAAACATATTTTTTTAACGCCACTGGTATTAAAGGGTCTCACCATCCATTAACAGTTTTGAGAAAAACCTTAAAACATACCTTTTTTGCCTTTTTTGCACTTATATTTTCTTATTTCTCTTATTTATAAGTAATATATGACATGTTTTTATGTTATGCACTGATTTTTATACAGGACATATTTTGCATTTTGATTTATATTTTTATTTCCATGTATGTATGTAGCAGCTTCACTTTTATGTAAGCTATGTAGGCACATCCCATTTTATATTGCTCAGTTTTTGTTTTCTGTGCAGCACTTTGTATTTCACTTTTGCACCAAAGGCGCTTTATAAATAAAGTTTAATTAATGTCATACAGTTGGACATAGGTTGTAGATATATTTGCACCATATATTTCTACATGACTAGAATGTAGAAACTATAGGTGCACCACTGTAGTATGTTAAACCTGCCAACAGTGCATAAAATCAAACAGTTCCACCATAACAACATTAAAATACACCAGAAATAATAATCCAAAAAGATAAGATAAGATAAGATGAACCTTTATTGATCAGGGAAAATTCAAAATGGACTCAGCGGCACACAAGTGTAGCAGCACACGGAGAAAGTAAAAGAAAAAATGAAAGTAGAAAGTAGAATTGAATCTAAGGTAATGTAGGATCAAATATAAAATACAATGCAATAACAATAACAGATACTATACTTCTGGGAAATGTGCAATTATGGACAATGTACAATCGTTAGGAGCATAACCATCCGTTTAAATTCTATCTGCACTATTATGCTCAGTCAACAGAGACGTTTTATTTATATACTTCTATTTATGTAATTTTATTCATACCAGTGACTTCCAATTTTGTTGTACAGTTTGACATGTGCAATGACATTATTCTACAATAATCTGCATATATAGTTGCTTATATGGACTAATCATGTCGTACTTTTACTTTTGCTGCCAATATAACTGTACTTTTACTTTTTTTAAAGCCGGACTTCAACATTGTTGGGGGGGCTGTTGGTGGTTTTACGCAAAAAAACATCCATATACTTGTGTCTCTGCTGCAACAACCTCAGTATTTAGTTCCAGCGGGCTCCATGTGGCGGGATGAGAATAATAATAATAATAATCATATCTTGGTGTTTTCTCCGGTTACGCACGGTGCCAACGCGCGGCTTCTCGGTTCTGGCGACTCCTCCACACTGGGATCAGCTGTCTTCGCTCTCAGCTACTCCCAGAATTCCACTCCGCCTTTTACTTTTTTTCTTTCTGTCTTTCTTTGCTTGCAGCTCTCCCTCTCCCTCCCTCTCTCCCTGCCTCCCTCTCCCTCCCTCTCCCTCTCCGCACACAGGACTTCCCAGTGACTTTGCGCGACTGCATTTGGCCCCCGAGCTTGAGTCCCCACAAGTTTGGCCAGTGCGCACGGCGGGTGGAGAAGAACAAGGAGCCAGTCTGGAGCCCGGAGCCGCGTCGAGCCGACGGGTCTTTTCTTGTTGTCGTTGCGCCTCGTCCGCGTGAACCAAACGCGTAAAAGGGATTTTTTTTTGATTTTTTTTAAATTTCTTTTGGTTGTTACCTGTTGATGAGGTCCCGACGGCCGCGGGGCGCGAGAGGAGCAGTCGGCACTTTCTTGGCAGAGAAGAGGAAAAGTGTGAAAGAGGCGCAGGCAACACGCCACTCCAGTGGCCTGGAGGAGTGAAGGACCTCGGAGGGTTTTCTCTCTCTCTCTCTCTCCCTCTCCCTCTCTCCCTCTCTCTCTCCTCCTTCTCCCCCAGCGATCGCAGCCTGTGCTGGGTTGGTTGGTTGGCTGGTGGAAGAATGGGCACTTCGGCCACTTCGACCTGTGGACTTATCCTCTCCTTGGTGCTCACGTGCCAGCTGGTTACTGTAAGTGGCCTCAAACTTTCTTTTCACCCACAATAACTTTTCACCCCCCCCCTCCTCCCACACACAGATCAAACCAGTGCCTTTATGTCCTATTAAAGGCAAAGTATATGAAGGAGAATGTGTGTTGGTGTTGCTGGTGCTGGTGGTGCAGGGCTGCTGCTCACTTGCAGGTGGGCTGGAGAGCAGACTCCTGTGCACGAAGTCACAGCGGCATGTACTGTAAAAGATGCTTTCAAAAAAGAAAAAGAAAAAAACAGTAATGTGACAAACTAGAACCTCCTGTTGAGTGAAGCCGGAGCTAAGTTTGTCCACAGAAACAAGCTATTCATAGTCTCCCCGGAGCCCTGGACTCCCAAAAGCTTCTCAAACTCAGGCTGCACTTTGGCATCGCCCACACTTTGTGTGTTGACTCACTTTATTTCACGCGTGACCCGATCATCAGAATAGATTAGAAATGTACATGTATTAGCCTGGAATCCTTCAGAATAAAAGTTTGAAGCCGCTCGCCAGGAGCCGGTCTCCCCCACCCAGGCTTCTACTGGGAAGTGGGACCATTTTGGGAATGTCCCGCGAAAAGGTGCATCCTCTGGGGATAATCGTTTTTTTTTAAACTTTTTATTTCATTTTTTGCTTGAAGTCTATGACTTAGTGGTCATATTTCACATATTTCATTTAAAGAGCGGAAACTGCTCACATCTGAGAGGCTGGAACCGGAGAAAGTTATTTCATTTTTTTTGATGATAAATGACTATGATGATTAATCGATTGTCAGTTATTGCTCTAGCTCATGCGCTGTTGGCCGCCATATTATTGTTTCAATGTCACGTAAGTTGTCTTTACTTTGCTATATCTGTGGTATGAGTCTCATATAGAGGATGGCCATGACGTAGCTGCTGAGAATAGACCCCCCCCCCCCCCCCCACCCTACCCTCCTCCTCCTCCTCCTCCTCCGCCTCCTCCATCCTCTGCAGAAATCCCGTCTGGTCTCTCACCTTTACGCCCTCCAATAAACAGAGCTGTCACGGTCGAGATGGCCTATTTGTGACCGCTCCCTCCCGCCTCTGATTCGATCCGAGGCGAAAGCCTGTCTCCCAATGATGGGGGACATACCTGAGGGCGGCCGGCAGACATAAATCTTTTCGCCTGCTGGACATAGAATTTGTGAGCCAATGATCTGCGTGACATTTGAAAAGTTATGGTGTTTTTAAAAAAAACAACCCATGGAGGTATATATACTTAACGTGCTGCTGAGCCTTTCTCGTGGACGACGTGATGCGTCGCTCTGTGCACAGAGTTTTGAAAGAAGACATCTCCTCTCCCCGAGGAGCTGTTATCATCTGCCGACAGCGGACGGCAGCAGGAGACGGCCCCTCGACACATTTTAACCAACAATACCGTGGTAATTGAATTACGCGGAACCGCAAGCATCTGTTTCTTGCATTATGACTTTGAACCACAGCAGGCATGGGCCGTCCCTTGATTCAATTAAGCAGAGGCGAGCTGGTGTTACTACGGGCCGCCCTCCTTTTTAAAAAAAAATGTTTTGATCCCCTCTGGAATGTCAGGGTCATGCGCATCAACTCCAACAATCAAAGTCAATAAAACCTCTCGATGGGTGAAAGCCCTCCGTCACAAATGAATACCTGAGTCCCGCTGTGAGCCCCCCCCCCCTCTGGCTCCGTTTCAACTGGTCCTAGTGTGTTTCAAGGTCCGTGGTCTTTGCTCCTGGTCTCATCGCTCGTACAAAGGTGATGGAGGCCCACTTTGTTTTCCGGTGGGCATCACCAGAGCCACCGTGAGCACCGCGGCGGGCAGTTTTTGGCACGGAGAGATCTCTCCCAGTATAGACTGTCACAAGTGTCCCTTGACTTCACTGGGGGTTCGGATCCTGGGGGGCGGTGGGGGAAGGGCGGCCTGGATTCCTATGACTATACAGTCTGCAGAGCGGGTGCCATTTCGCGCAAAACTGTTCTCCGTCTCCGCCATGTGTGTGTGTGTGTGTGTAATTCGGTCCCGTCGTCCCCGTGAGCTCATGATTTATTTATTCTGTTTCCCTCCCCATGTGTAAATCGAGCGGGCGAGGTGACGGGTTCCCTGTGGCTTCACATGCGGGGGGGGGGGGGGGGGGGGGGGGGGGGGGGGGGGGGGCTACCTGGTGTTAGACTTCCACTCAGAGTTCCAGGAGGAAACTATGGAGTGGCGGAACACAGCAGTGCAAACAGAGACTTCACTCCGCAGTTTGAACAGTCAGTGGGGAAGGTCCGCTGCCTCCGCACCCCATTCATTACATAATTGCTTGAAGACTGGTTTCAGTAAACATTGCATTGTTGAACTAAATGCCCCCGGGGGCGAGGGGGGTGGGGGGGGGGCATCCTGGCCCATGGGACACAATGCTGAAGTGAAGTGGCTCGCCCCCTCTTCCTGAAGCCGGCCGGCAGCCTGGCGTTTGTTGACTCGGCAGTGAGGTGTGACTTGGGCCGGTAGAGAGGTCAGAGAGGTGAAGACTCTGAACCTGACTGTGCTTCTCTGATCAGCTGTGGGCTGCACGCTGGCGTAGTGGTTCGCACTTTCGCCCTCACAGCGAGAAGGTTCTGGGTTCGAAGCCCGGTTCAAACCAAGCAGGGCCTTTCTGTGTGGAGTTTGCATGTTCTCCCACGTGTATGCGTGGGTTCTCTCCGGGTTCTCCGGCTTCCTCCCACAGTCCAGAGACATGCAGAATGGGGTTAGGTTCATTGGAGACTCTGAATTGACCGTAGGTGTGAGAGTGAATGGTTGTCCGTCTCTGTATGTGGCCCTGCGATAGGCTGGCGACCTGTCCAGGGTGAACCCCGCCTCTCGCCCAACGTCAGCTGGGATTGGCTCCAGCCCCCCCGCGACCCTTTAAATGGATAGAGCGGTAGACGATGGATGGATGGAGATATTCATCTTCTCCCATTCGACGTCGCTTTTCCAGCATTTGTTAAAGCATTTTCTTAATACTTGTATTTTAGTTTTTCTCTGCCGTTTCATTCCTTCCACCAGATGCAGCAGATGCTGAAATCTTAGTTTTTGCTTTCGGCCTTGAAGGGAGCCCAAGGCTGGTTTCAATTCTGCCTGCAGCTTTGTGGGTAGAGGAGGCTCGTCCTCCTGGGCCCGACCCATAAGAGTTAAAGTGCCACGATGAGCTCAAATATGCTAAATATATTGGGTCTGATCTTTTAAAGATCTGCAGTGTGGTGTCACTCAATTTTTCACCCATCCCTGTGTCTTTTCTTCCTCTGATTCAATTTGCTGTTTGCAGTCAATACATCCAATACGTTAGAGCATAATCAAGTCAGACAAAGAACCATATCTTCTCTTAACCGCCGAGATCAGTCTGATATGTGTGCTGATTGCAGAGATGAAAGTCATGTTACCCCACCCTCATCGCACACACACACACACACGCAGCCACACACACGCAGACACACACACGCAGACACGCAGACACACGCACCGTGCTTTGCAGCAGGCGTTGCGTTGCGCCTTCATGCCCAACGCCACATCCGCGTCGGACACGAGAGCCGACTCCAAACACAGCTGCGCCTCAGCTGGTACGGCGGCAGCAGCAGCAGCAGCAGCGCCGTGCGTGTTCCGACATGAGCGCACATTCTCTGAGTGTCTCCATTGTAACTGGAGTCCCACTCTTTCCATTAGTACCTCTTCACACGCGTCGTTCGGAACCACACAGTTTATGTGTCATCCTCGGATCAGTCTCGAACTTCTCTCCGGTTTAGTTCTGCCCTGGGATTCAATCCTCTCCGCTTCATGTGGAGGGAAGCTTTAAGTTTGAATGTGCTCGTGTCGGCGGTTGTGACGTGATTACCGCACTTGGTCTGTTATCTGCACTCTTAGTGACACTTTCTGAAATGAGCTATTGGATCAATGTGTTGAGTGATCAGTGTGAGCCAGTGGCCATCACGACAAAGAGCCAATATCAATCAACTGCTCATTTCCCAGGAGCGAGACGCATTTAAAATGGCATATTCGCAGTCGACACTGTACGATATGTCATTTTTTTCATATTCAGAAGCAGTAATAATAAGAACATACAGACAGTTTAATAAAAAAAGAAGCCCCTTGTCCTTTTCAGTGTCAGGACTTCCGGTGTGTATCTCTCGTCATTCCTGAGTTATGGTGCTACAGCTGCAATAAACCCGGCGGAGGTTCATGCTGAGGTCACATGCTGGCGTCTCGAGGACACGACACAAGTCTACGACATGGGCAATAAAGTTGGGTTGTCCCCAAAAAAAAATGAATTCTGGGTTTCCCCCTTTTCGAGTTCCATTATATTTTTGTCAAACAAGTGACGAAACAAATTTACCTTCTCCGCCCTGGGACCTGGATTCGAAAGAGTGCGTCTTCAGGCAGCGAAAACTCCGGGTGCGTCTGGACGGGAGGCCCACACGGGCAAGACTCCCCCGCGTACGTGCAACAAAGTCGCATTGGTGTAGACGGGGCCTGAATCTAACACGACTCCTTCCGCTTGATAGGAAGAACAAAAGACTGTAATGGACTGGTACAGAGTCTGACTCATTGCCCCGTCTTTAACGGTCTCCTGCCCCCCCCCCCCGGGCTTATTAGAGATTCATTGAAATGCTAAGTTGACTGTATTGCACTTTGTCTGTGAAGGTGCTCAATAGTTGGTGCCCCATTGAACCTGCCATTGTCTCTCTGCGAGCAGCACTGATGTGAAGTCACTCGGGCCTTCTGCCTTTTCTTTTGCTGCTGCATTGTCTCGTATGGTCCCTCCCAACTTACACAGCTTCTCTAATGGGGGTTGCTGCCCTTTTCACTAAAGGAGGGTTTCTCTTGTTTTTGTGTGTATTGTGAGAGGAATAGATTTTTTTTTCTGGGTACTTAACTTTGCTATAGGAATGCTATCAGTCTTTTTTTCTCTCTCTCTCTCTCTCCATTGTCTTTTAAAACCAGGTTTGACCCGTGTGGTGTTTACAAGAGAAATCCCACCCTGGTGTTTTTCACCAGCGCCGAGGACTTCTCGGGCCCTGAACACAGATTAAGCGGCCCCCGCCTTGTCGCTTCCTTTTTACTGTACAAGTCTCTACCTGCGAGACGGAGAGCGCTTCCATCTCTGCGAGGCATTATTGTAACCTGCAGAAATCGCCCCTAAGCTGATGTTAAAACCCGCGATGTTGGCAGGGGGAGGTCGACCAAGTGGAATTGTGCAGGCGGCGGCGGCTCAGGGAAAAGTGAACGCGGGGAGAAAACGTTGGCTTCGCCCCTTTTCTGCTCACTTTAATTCAATTCAGTGCAATGCCGGCAGCTCGCTCAACAGGAGCCTAATGAGCCAGTGACTTCACAAATTAAAAAGGTTTTGGTTGTTTAAACACCAGGGCTGACGAGCAAGAGGGTTTTTTTTAATGAATTAACTATGGAAAATCTGAATTCTGTGAAAAGATCCCAAAAATCGAATAAAGTCTGAGTAGCAACACTTTGATTTGGGGAAGTTTGCGCTCATCAGTTTCTTGTAACCTCAAAGAAATGAAATGCGTAAAAGCGGCCAAGGATTTATTATAGAAGGAATTGAACAGTCTTGTATAGCAGCAGGATAGGCAGGACGTAGCTAACGGTCAGTTGGGGGTTACAAAAAAGAAGGTTTGACCTAGTGACTTATTGCTTGGGAAAGCAGCAGGTAAAATGTCAGCCACTGAAGGCAGCGATAATATATATATGCATATATATATATATATGTGTGTGTATATATGTATATATGTGTATATATATATATATATATATATATATATATATATGTTTGTGTATATATGTATATATATGTGTGTATATATGTATATATATATATGTGTGTGTATATATATATATATATATATATATATATATATGTATATATCTATATATAGATACATCTATATATAGATGTGCCCTATCACTTCTGGTCCATGGAAGAGTTCGGTTCTCCTGTACGTAGGCTGCCGAGGCCCTCAGGAGAGACGGGAGGAGAGCTGCAGCGGCCTGGTGTGTGTTATCACGTCAGCTGCCATCCCCACGAGACATAACAACTCTTTCTGTTTTCATGCACACGTCTACACGCTCGTGAGAGGCTCACACACTTTTTTGTTCTCAGAGGAATTTTCTCCCCCCCCCCCCAACTCTCTGCTCGTATCTTTTTACGCTGCCGATCCAGATCTCTGACACGTTGCACGCGGTCAACAAGTGATAACCACTATTTAAATCCTTGTCGCCGTAGAGAACTCATTTCCACCCACCTGACCACCTGTGTTGCTTCAGAAGGTCGGTTTGGACAAGTGATTAGCTCCACGACGAGACGTCTGTAGAGCTCCTCTGAGAGCAAATTGGTTTGCGGCTGAGAGGTTTTAAGAGCAGTCTGTTGTTTCGGTGCGGTGGCTCGTGATGGTCTGAAACTTTTGTCCCTTGCTGAGTCACCATCCTGTCGGGGAAATGAAAACCTGGAATTATCGACGGACAGGAGACAAAAGGCCGAGAGGACGGCACTCGCCCTGAAGCAACGTTTATTCAGGCTTTCCTACTTACAGTTCAGATGTCCTGCTCCATGTTTTCCTAAATCATGAAACCCGCTGTATTTGTTGTTTTCCCAAACCCAATACCCACTTTTCAAATCTCAAATCTATTTTCTCTCCTGCATATGTTTATATTGGAAAACCCCCCCGCGATCTTTGGTCTTATCACAACAAGCACTTGTTATTTAAAACCTCGTCCTTGCATGCAGTTAAGACATAGAGGCGTTCATCACAGGTTTTGACAGTGAGATGTAGTGTGGTTGCAAAGCTGCACAGAAGTTTTTTCTTAAAACTTGACATGCGACACACTAGAACTTAAGATTAATGAATTCCCTTGGACCTCATCATGCCATAGTGTGAGCCATCGTTGTTTTTATTTTTCTCTCTCCGCTCGGATGTGATATTTGAATTTCCATCACGGTGGAACCTCTTGGTCTGAATTATGTTCCGTCCAGGTTTGAAAATGCATGTTCCATGCCATGAGCCAAAATGTGTTGTAATGGAAAAAAAAGTCTTTGATTTAAACACACAGGTTCATTCACGTAGGTGTGTTTGATGGGAAAGTAAACAGTACTCACGACAAATCACAGAGACTTAGATTGTTTTACCTGCGTCAGAAGCTACGCAACAAAACACTACTTTGACTTATAATAAGTCAAAATATACAACACAGCACTCGATGTTAATGTTACGATGACCTGTTGCTGCTGGTGCAGCTCTCGCCAATTGAGCGTTGCCTCCCCTAGTTACTGTGCAGCACAAAGGCAGTTTACAACGATGACGGCATAAGAGCCACGGCCCGTGATTTCAGACAAAGGCAGGCTTCTCATTTCTCCCTGGCGGTCAACAATTTCTTTCCATTTTAATTCGTATGTATGATAAGAAAAAGAATGAAAGCTCAGACCATTATTTAGATCTGACATATCTCTGGTTGGCTTCTATTTTACATATTCAATTACACCCAATATATTTCAATTATTATTTTTATTTCAACATTACAAGAGAAAAAAAGGCCCTTAGGATGAGCGTTAGTCTGTGTTTTTTTTTTGCAAATGTAAGACTAGCTGGGTTATTGTTAATGTAACATTAGCTGATTAATGTAAATGTTACATTAGCTGGGTTAAGGCTAATGTTAAATTAGCTGGGTTTAGGTTAGTTTAACATTAGCTGAGTTAATATGAATGTAACATTCATTGGGTTAAAGTTACTGTAACATTAGCTGGGTTAATGTAACATTAGCTGGGTTAATGTAACATTAACTGGGTTAATGCAACATTAGCTGGGTTAAGGTTAATGTAAAATTAGCCAGGCTAATGTTTATGTCCCATTAGCTGGATGTAACAGTAGCATGGTTAATGTAACGTTATAAAGTTGCTGTTAATATAATGTTAGCCTGGTTAACGTTAATGTTGCTGGAGTCTCATTGTCCCCATTTACAAGAAAGGGCAGGATAGAGATGCTAATGTTAGCCTAAATTCTGATCGCAGTACAGGCGTCCACTCATTGGGAAAATACTTCACAGTGTGAAGTTTTTCCCCAACTAGTGTTGCAAATTAAAGTTATAGAGTATACACTCCTTGGCCTTGAAAGCAATTCTATGATTGATTGATTTAGGTAGTTAGCCGAAATGTCAGGCTAACGGTTGCAGCTGTCCGAGCAGACGCATCATCCCATTGCCTCGCATCTTTGCTCTTTTGTTTTTCGGGTTTTTGGAAAGGCTTTAAAAGAGGCACCACCTTGAAACTCTTATCATACCCAGTGTCACTTTTACTACAACCCCGTTCACACGGCCCGTTCAAGTGGAGTATGATCCAAAGCTCGACAGGCCTGCTACAGTTGCTAAGCTACGGTTGGACTGCTCCTTCCACGAGGAAGCAGTTTCCCAGACCACCGCTCAACCTCTGCATTTTTGTTGTTTTTATTTTTGTGTCTTTCAGCTGCTATGGTGTTTCATTGCAGCCTGGCTTCCAACGTATTTGTCTGTTAAACAGAAAAGAGGTGTAACAGCAGCACACTGGAGAGCCACTTTTTGGTATTGAAAGTTGAGGCATTGATAAGAGAGGAATGTGGACCCTTCTCTCGATTAAAATCACAGCGCCATGCTACCACTGAGTCTTCAGATCTTTTTTTTTTTTAAATATTGAAGCTGTTCCAGATCTCCTTCAGGAAAGAAGCTGAGTGACGGATTTCAGATGTTATCTTCACGTATGGAGAGTATTGCCAACTGAACAAAAATACACACAAAGACTCCTTCGCCACCCCGCTGACTAAAGTAGCTGAGCATCCATCATGTGCCCAGAGGCTTGACAGCATGCTAGACTTTACCCAGTACCTGGCAGGCCTATTGAATCTGAAGGTTGGCCTTGTAACACAGTTGGTAAGGCAAAGGGAATTTCTGTGGGTTTAGACTAAAGTGGCTGTATATAATTTTCTCTCCGCCCTAACCATCTGTTGATTCCGTAGAAATGAGGAGTCATCTAAATACTCAGCTCGAAGCACTGTTTGTGCTCCTGAATGTCGCAGTTAACTGTTTGATCGGAGATGGCATGGAGACACTTCTAATGGGGGGGGGGATATGCTGGTTTGAAACCGTCCTAGTTCTTCAATCTGTATCTATCACAAATCTGCCCTATGACTGTTTGGATTCCTCAGTTGAGATATACAGTTTACAGTAAGTAGCTTTACCACTAAGAGTACTTTTACACATCATGTAGGGCCGAGTTACGAGAACTGCAGCCGTTAATAGTTTTTTTTTTTATTTGATTGAATTCGACTACCAGAAGCCAATTTCAGATTTCTTTTCCTGATCTCTTTTCAGGATAATGAGATAGAATGTATCGGATTTGCTAATCAAATTTACTGCTCTTGGTTCCCCTTGATGTACTGAAGGCCTCGCTCTTCTGTTGGTCTTCATGCAGGCAGCACTTCCAGCCAAGTTCAGG
Source organism: Scophthalmus maximus (assembly GCF_022379125.1). Classification (NCBI taxonomy): domain Eukaryota; kingdom Metazoa; phylum Chordata; class Actinopteri; order Pleuronectiformes; family Scophthalmidae; genus Scophthalmus; species Scophthalmus maximus. The sequence continues at coordinate 4,208,450 of NC_061517.1, read as the reverse complement.
CAATTATTGCTTTAAAAGGAGTAATTAAATGGCTCTTCCACTGAGCTGAGGGCCTGTGTGATTTATGTGGACCGTGAGCACATAGAGAAGACTCTTTCAGCTGTGCCAGGATGCAGAGGCCCTGTCTTCCCCAGCAGGCTCCACCTGCTGAGGCTCTATTATGACCCTGTCATGGGTACAAGGGCTGGAGATAAGGGGCACGCGGGGTCTACGAGTTTGGCACGAACACCAGACTGCAGACTACAGTAAGATTCTCTGGCACAGACATCCGTTTTTGCCTGTGGGCACATGGTTAACTCCACTCTCGTCTCTGTTGTTTCATCAGGGCTTTCCCCCTGTGCAGGAGTAATAGAAAACAAGATTTGCGGGAGATAACAGGAGCACAATTTCTTTTTCAGAAAGGACCGGCCAGACAGGCAGAGATTAGGGTCTGATCAGCCATGGGCGCTGCGTCTCTTAGAACTAGTCAGAAATATTCCTGCAACCCCGAGGTGGAGCTTGTCCGTCTGATATCACATACCTGCGCAACATATAGGCCCAGTCTCAACATTATTAACATCCCTGTCCTGCTGCAGACGTCTCCTGTGCCTGTTCAATCAAAGGCCCATTTAAAAACATTTCAAAAGAGAAAATAATATGTTGCACCTTTCTTTGCACAGCCCTATTGAGTATATCCCCTCTATCCACAGTACTTGCATTCAATGTTAAAAACACCTCAATGGAAGTTGGCATTTGAAACCAGATTGGCACTATAAAATGTGTTGGAAACAGATTTTTTTTTCCACAGGGTGGTGGAATGGCAAACATTAGCTGTTGTGCTGTCTCTCTCTACAACACCTGAACAATTTAAAAATAAGGAATAACTGTGCATTACATGTATGCAAAATACCAGTATATATTTTGCAGACATAAATGTTTCAAACATAGAAATTGTATAATAAGGGGAGTATCGCATAGTCATGGCTCATCCTGCCTTCATTCAGGATGAGCCCTGTAGGCAGAAATACTTGGAGCTGAGCTGAGGAATGAGTGCTTGATAATCAGCATACCATAAGGGTCACTTGAAAAAAAATGCAAAGGAAACAAAATAAATGATTTTATTACAACAACTTTTATTTATGTAAAAATTGAGATTTTGTCATTGCTCATTGGCTGAGACAGCAATTTTTTTCTTTGCAGTAAAGAAATGTCACCAAGGTCAGAAGGCGTGATGTAACCTCACTGGTGAAAGCTGAGTCTTAAATTATCCTCTTTCTGTTCCTTATGCCTTGAAAGGTCACAAACTGACTTGTGCTGGCTTGTCCATTAGCACAGAGATAAATCACGTACAGAGCAGACTGCAGTTAGTTTCACTGCCGTCTGCCTCGTATACCTGACGGGTTAACTTCGCTGATTAACCACCGGAGCTCGGCGTTTTTTCACACGGGCACACAGGGCCTCTTGCCTATAATTACATCTTATTATAGTAGGAAATGGATCCTTCACATCTGCTTCCAATGAATGGGCAGTTTAGCCCTCCTGCTTTCTCAAATTATTGCATAAACTCCTGGCAAACAGATGTCTTTGTAGGTGTGAGCGCACCTTCAAATTAAGGCCTGTCGTTGAATTATGAGGACAGGTGAAATTCGTCTGTCAACTGTCGGGAGGAAGATACTCCCAGACTTTGTTTATGGTTGTCAGATGAGATGTTGCCCCCTGGGATTGTTACTTGGTACGAAGCCAAATGCATCTTCCTAATTTTTCGTATGACTTATACGTGGAGTCTTATTAAAGTGAATTATATGGTAACCTCTGCAGCATGTGTTCAAAGAACGAAATGACAAAAACATCCTTTAGGGTAGTCTACAGTCCACATGGTCCTGATTACAATTGTAGCCTATTTAAAAGTCCCCCCCCCCCATGTTTTGTCAGAAAGATTGGTTCCACTAGGAATGCAGACCAATGCAAATTGTGGCGTTAAATAATGACCGCCGTTATACTTTCGGATGTTCCACGGTAATGTTTTACAGCGTAATAAGCTGGGGATGCTTCTTGCAGGTACAATAAACAATTCAAGAGCGCTATGGCATTTAACGTCACATTTAAACATACCAACATACTACAAATGCAACATACCAAATATGACAGTGAAATTAATGGAATAAGGTCGTCTGGTCAATTGACCCGCCTTTTTTTTTCAGGTCAACTGCTGCTTTTATATCTTGCTCCTGGCTAAACGTAATGGAAGCTTTTATTTTTTACAAAGCTCAGGACAAGGATCGTTAAAAAAGCCTCTGGTTCCAGGGTTAATGTCTGTGAGTGAGTGAGTGGCGGTATAATGGTTTGTGGTTCCAATTAGCTACATGGGATTATTACTCATTAGTCCAGACACAAACATAAAAGAATATTATAGGGTAATTCCATTCAGTCACTTAGGGAACGACATGTATTTAATGGCACACATGGGTCTTATTTTTTAATTTGGAATCTTTTTTGTTTGTTCATTTAATTTATTTATGTACAGTAAGTCGGTTTACACTGTAGTTGCATTTAGGTATTGCTTTGCGCTGAACATGCAGGCGGTATATTTTTGGGACTATCTCGTGGAGGAAGTGTTTAATTTAGCTTAGGGATTTTATCTGGCTCTCAAAGCGTAAGATCTAACAGGCGTGGTCCGGTCTGGGGGAATTCCTTCTCCTAAGTTTATCAGGGAATATGGGACAGCTGTCGGGCTTTCTGAAATGCTCTTGCGTCGCATTTACAGTCCAGATTTACGATTTTTTGTACCTGTTTTTAATTTCCAGATCTGGCTTAATTCATTGCCGTGTGCTAATCAAATTTAAACCAGATGTGCTTTAAATTATGATAGTTGGTGACTCATTTTATGACTCTGTTTGTTTCAGAAGGGGATAATTTGCCTCCTTGAATCAACCTGTGAATCATTACGTTTTAAACCACATCACAACCGGCTGTTTCAATCTATGCGATAGGCTGGTGAATGATGCCTGCAGGGTAACAGTCTAGACAGGAAGATTCACAGTCTAGGTGAGTTAATATATTGTACACCCACAGTAGGTTATTCTGCTGATACAGTCAATTACTGAACTCAGAAAGTCATAGCTTCTGAGCATGACTCATAGTGAAATATTTTATCTCAAATCAAACATGATAAGTATGAGCTATGATGTACGAATAACCATCAAAAGCAGTTCATTATTCATTCTGTCAGCATTTAATGAAAATGTAGGGATAAAGCTGTAAAATTAACAAATGCCCATGACTTTGTTACAACATTTGAATATTTTAGCACGTATCTATGGTACCGTGCTGGATATCAGGCCATTAACACCGTATATGATGCAGGAAAAGTCAGTGGCGTCTCAAGAGGCTCTTGTAAAGCCCCTTGTTGACCTTGGACAGAAGTAATGACGGGACTGCTGTTTATCTCCCATCCAACAGCTTTTCCCCCGACCCTTGTTCATAACCATATCTTCATCCTGCACTCTCTCCGTTTGCTTATCCAAAGTCTGCTCTGAGACTGACTTACAGTAGGTTTTGGCCGAAACTTGTTTCTAAACTTGGAGACATTGCAACAGTGCAATTAAGTTCTTGTGCGAGTGCTGAACTGTTAAAACAACAGCTGCCAAATCTTGTTAAAAATGTCAAGTGATTAATCCAAGGGAATGACTGCTTCTGTCCTACCAAATTAAACCCAATGTTGGGGGCAGTTTTTACCCCGAGTCACACAGGTAAACTAATCCTGTTTATAGGGTTGGGGCTTCTCTGACCAGCCAAAACAAAAGTGCCTTACACCTAGCGAAATCCAACCTTCACATCACTCGGATTCCCAAGATCCTTCTCCTTCAACCAGCCTCCTGGAGATAATCCGGTTCTTTGCAAATGTCCGGCCCCTTGATCCTTTGTCAAGGGGTGACAGAGGGAGTCTGAATCAAGAAGATGAGAGCCAATCAGAGTGAAGGCATTTTCTGCCGACAAAGTGGGTACCTGATCCCCTCTCACATACCAAAACCAATAATTGGCTCCAGGAATGCTCACATTTCTGTGCTTCAGGTTGTCGTTAGAGGAGTAAAGCTTTTTGGAGGGTGGTAAAGATTTGCCTTGATCCCTGGATTGGGGAAAATAAATGACTTCCTTCGCCAAACATAGGAGACAACCTGCAGGAAAGTCCCTTGTTAGGCTGAAGCTTAAGGTCACATCTCTGCTAACCAGAGTGTGGGCGGATTTGCTTCAAAACATTCTTGTCTATTTTTGGTCATTAAACATCACACTATTCTGGAAGCCAAAGTTGAATGAAGGAGAAGCGGAAAACAGTTTTTTCACGTCTTCCAAACTAAATCCCGTTCTCACAGGGTCGAGGGTGCATGTGTCTTTCTACTGTTTGAAATCTTCACACTTGAGCCACTTTTCATGTGCTGTGAAGATGTGGGTGTGCCAGCTTGCTGAGAAACAGTTGGCTGCTCCTGTTTCCACCCAGAGCTTGTTCTGAAACATGGCTTTCTTCAGTGTTTATTGGTTCTTGTCCTGGCCAAACCTCAAATGGGGAGGTGAGGGGCTCGCCAACCACAGCAGCAGACTGCCTACTGTACTGAACCCCCCGGGGATAGATCTGGAAAATGCATGTGTAGAGTTTTACACTGGGAAGAGCCTCACACAAAAGCGTCTTTGAAAGTGCCTGCCAAAGACAAAAATCAGATTACTTCACAACAACCATTGAGCGCTTGTCTGTTTTGAACATAAGCACAATAGCTGGAAGCTCTGTAAAATCTGCTGTGATTTAGCGACGTCCTTTTAAACATTGTATATGACAGGTGATAGGTTACTCCTGTCTCGTTAAAGTATCCGTTTTGATGTTTGAGATGTCGCCTCACTAGACCGTACCCCCTGTTATGTGCAGCAACCTCTCGGGCTGCAGGGCCTCTGGAGGAGGGTGTAATAACACCTGCAGCTACGCAGCCCCTGAGGTATTTTTATCTCACCAGGGAATTCCACCTCTGTTCTCCTCGTACGATCGCCCGTCTGAATGCATGGGAATCTGACATGGATTCCACGTGACCTCTCTACATTTCATTCTTTCTCGCTGACATGCTGCATTAAGTCACTGTTGGATCAGGGGCAACCTTTGAGAACTGTCGGTTTTGTTAACATGCATGCGCACCACTTTCCATAATTGAGATGAGAGCAGAGTTTTGTATCGGGATTACTTAAGGCACCAGCAGCTGCGGCAGACCTGCCTCTGGAGATTCATTTTTCCTCCTTCACTAGTCCTCCCAAGAGGTGCAGTCAGTGTACTCTTCCCAGCCTTGTTTTTTGAATGAAATCCAACAAAACAAGTGCAGATGACTCGAAAAGAATGCTGGCATTTGAAACCATAATGGCAAATTTAAAAAAAAAATGGCTTTGTATTTCTTGCTGTGGAATTCGTGGCATTGTTCTGCCAACACATACCGTATGTAATGTGACAACAGCTGAGGGCATATCATAATAGTGTTATTTGTAATCACCCATAACTGTGACCACTTCAAAAACGAGGCCTCGGCCATAGTACTTTACAATGTTTCTGTTGGACATACGGGAACTTTATCTTCGAGGGAAAGATGAGCGAGTGTACTGTCAGGGCCCAGATGGTCCACCTATAAGATGCCCTTTTCTATAGCACTGTAAGTCTTTGCGATTAATAGCTTTTAAACTTTTATATGAGATATTACTGTAGGGGCCAATTGATGTGGAGATTAACATGAAAGACTCATTTAGTCAACAACTCGATCCGTCAACCTGGGATTCGCTCCCTGACTTAGTGATTTCAACCTTAATCCGAAGGGAGGAGCATCTTTCCAAGCATTATTAGAATTTAAAAAAGTACAGCAATAGTGAATGCTGTTGTTTATGCCTGAAGACAAAAATGAGTCAGACGTCTTTTCATGCTGTACTATCAGATGATCTTCCAGTGCCAAGTGTCCGTTGTCAATGGGTTTGCGTCATGTAAATATGTCTCAGATTTCCTTCTGTCCTCGTTGACTAAGAGCACTTACCCCATGAGGTTCGCATGGATATTTTAAAATAATCGGGTTATTTGAATTGTTAAAGAGAGAAACCGTTTCATGCTTTTCTGTAGGGGCCTTGATGAAAGTTGACCTTTTCTTGTAGCCCACGGGTATTTTGTGCTCTTCTGAGGCTAGATCTGATTTCTCCTACGATGTTCTTGTTTACTCCCACTTTGACTTTCCCATGGTGCACACAGGTTAGCAAAAAACAGCTGTCAGGTAATTTCCAATGGGGAGGAAGGAGTGTGGGCTCTTGAAAGACGAGGATAACCTCTGAATACCTCTTCTCCTTCCTCCCCTTTGATGATTTAGTCAACATCAGACTACAGTGTCTTGTGCGCTGCTCAGTTCAGAACATCTGGAGAGGAGCAGGGGCATCTTTTCTGCTGCATCCCCATTGTGTTTATGTTAATGGCATAAACAGCTATGAGACAGAATATTTTCACTCTCAGAGTCCGTCACTTTCTGTGGACTTAAATCTTGGCAGAGCTAAGAGAGAGTACTATTGAAAAAATGAAGTTGTGGGAAAAATAGAAGAAAGTCTTTGATGTGCAGCTGGTGTTCCGTTCAGTTAACAGCAGGTTTTGTTGTGATGTTATAATAAGCTCAAAGTGCATCTTGGGTTACCAAACTAGGACCGTTCAAAACCCCGGGTCTGAGACGCTCAACTTGTTGGACCTGCTTTGCTTTCCAAAAGCTTCACAGTGGTATCCTGCCAAACCCCAGTTAATTGTGAGATCGCCATCCCAGATACCATGACCTTGGGAACTGGTGGAAAGTGGTTTAACCAACATGGAATTAATCCCTCCAGCCAGGACGCCTGGAAGGTTTTTCTCTTCCTGGTCAAAGGACCTAGAGACTTTTCTATTCTGTAACAAATCAACCTTCATTATTGTTAAGATGAAAATTTCATTTCTGCGCCTCAGTGGAAAGCTTTACGTACCGTGCCCTGCCACTCCAAATGTCCAGTTTGTTTCATAAATGGTTGCATAAGCTGCATACTTAGAAAGATTTCTTCTACTTAGCCTACTTTTCCCACACGGTGTAATGATGAACTAATCGCTTATGATACACAGCAGGGGGATGAGAGTTGACAGAATGGGCCAGTTATGGCCGATGATTATGTGGGACTGTGCGAGTGTGGGCCAAGTCAACAGGTGGTGTCCGATTTGTTGGTCCTGAGGCGAGAATGTGAGAGAGAGAAAATGCGGGAACAGTAAATCTACCACTTGCGCTGCCGCAAGTGGTAGCCATCAAACGACTGCTGCTGCCCCCTTTCTCAGGCTGCCGTGCCAAATCAACTCAGATAAATCTGTCGGGGAAAAACATTTTTTTTTCACATCATTTTTAACCACGCTTGCAGCATGCCTCTAAGGACGGTTATGTTAGTCTGCAATTTTGACTTGATATTTTGAGCAGTCATTCCCGACCCCCAGGGGATGAAGCCTACTGATGTACTGGAGGCGTTCGCCTGCCTTTCAAGTTTATGATTGTTTTTGGTTGTTATTGAACTTTGCTCACAATTGTTAGATGGGTTACCATTTGGTACAGATATTCATGGTCCGCAGAAGATGAATCCTAATGCCTTTGGGAATCCCCTGGATTTTCCTCAAGCAGCAACTGGCTCAACAACTATTGGATAGATTAACATTAAAATTGGTTTGGGATTCTTATCTCCCCATCAGGATATAACTTAGATGATTCCTTAACCTTTCACCAATTTCTATAACCACATACCACCACTAAGACATTTCCACCTGTCTCGCTTTATTTTCCGTGCTAACTGGCTAAAGTTCGCATGCTAACACGCTCTTTAAAAAGATGGTCAACGTGGTGAACATTGGCCGCCAAACATCAGCATGTTAGTGTTGTCATGTTAGCATGCCGCTATCAGCATTTTCGTCCAAAGTCGCTCCTCGTCCGGAGGTGCTGCTTTATTGCAGCCTGAGCTTAATATTAGGACGCCTCCGATCCCTGATCCCTTCGAGTCCATGAGGGAAGGAAAGCAGACATCTTAAATGACACAGCAGCGCTTTCAAAGGGGCTTCTTTCTGTTATAAATAAACAGGCCGGGGCGCCGGCCGAGCCGGGGCTGCTCTTCCCCTCTGGGCTGCGACCAGCCCCAGCTCCTCGCCTGTCAGCTGTCGTCTGGCGGAACTGGAGCTGGCCAACTCCGTTCCCTCCACCCGGCAGGTCACTCGCAAGAAATGTTACCGGAAACAGGCGCTATTTATAGGCCCTATGATTTACTCTCACGCTGTTTATGTTTGATGAGACATGTGGCTCAGGTGAGATTGGATACGATTTTGTTTTTCCAATTCCACTTACCATTTTGACTCTCTTTTTCCGTGTGTGCTGGGAGTTGAACATTTGAGCGCTGCCTTGTCTTCGTCAGTAGAGTATAAATGTTCACTGGGGTGTTTTTCTCACAATAAGAGCCACAGTAGTTTTTAAGGGCTAAACCTCCAGTCCAATAAATCGCCTCTCCCTACAAACCACGGAGCCCCATTAAAACAGAATAGTTTCAGTCCTTGCTCCAGTAGTAGGCTGATAACTGTGCGCTGGTTAACAAAGCATGTTCCCAGTGTTGTTGCACATGCATGCAACCGTCCACGTGTGTATGCTTAAATGCCTTAATACCTGCATGTGTAAATACAGGGGTGTGGTTTCAGCGCTTAGGTTTATTGATGGTGGGGGGCTTAAGGCTCCACCACTGGGTGAACTCTGGGCTTGATTCTAGGTGGTCTGTTGACGCAGGGTCCTGCTGGGGCCCCTGTCGGGGTGATAATTGAAATGACGGGGGCTTCTGAGGGTGTCAGCTGGGACTTCACGCCAGTGGATGTTTTGGGCTGGAATGTGTTCACGCTCTATTATCCCACCCACAGTGAAAACGAAGTACAGTCAAGCTTTTAAAAACTCTCTTTGCTTCTTGTAAAGTAGCCTGAAGAATATTTAGTTTGGGAATACCCATGCTCAGGCAGCAAAAATATAAATTCCTTTTTGTTTCTTTTAAACTTCTAAAATCTCTAAAGAAACATGAATGAAGAGACTCTTTAGACGTACTGTTCTTCATACACATTCAAAGTCTTGTGGTCCTGCTATCACCGAGGCTGAAAAAAGCCCATCAGAGAGATAGCATTTTGGCCAGCGTTGACCTCGGGTGTCTGGTTTCACACTGTGCTCGCGATCTCTGCTCCCCGTCTGGTCGTGGTGTCGCCAGGCTGTGACCTTTGGCCTGAAATACATCACGGTGACTCACCCCCAGTTTGCAAATTGTGCCATTCGGAGCTGAGTCGGACGCATGTAGAGTTCGGAAAAATGAATCAATGAATGTGTCCTCTTCTTTTTGGTTTGCGCTGACGGTTTCATTTTCTTTCTCCACGTAGCTGTTGTGCAGCAATTGCCCACCATTTGGTTCAGTGACGCTGGCCAAAGTAAACCTAAGTCTGGTCTTAAGTAGGTGTGGTAGGGCGGTCTCTGCAAGTATGTACAAGTGCACACGTGTGTACGTGGTTGGGATTTATTTGCCCGCCCTTCGTCTCCTTTGATCTCAGCAAAGCGAGAAAGAAAAAAAAATCTCAAGACAAATTACTTTTTTTTTTCTCTCTTTTTTTTTTTTTTACTTTAATTGTAGCTCAAACATCCCCTTTCACCCTGTGTTGCTGCAACACATACACAAGTCCATACAGGCTGGCTGCTTATTATTTTGCAGTGCCTCCTTTAACAGAGTGAGTTTGTGTGGCAGAGGCTGGCGACCCGGAGACGGTGCTCGCTTTCCACAGAGAGGTTTTGAATCTGGTTGCATTTCACAGGAAGAGATGGAGCCGATATGACAGCGCTAAAGACAATCTTATATGTTTTTGGTGAATTTGTTTGATCATATCAATGAGCAGTGGGTTTGAATTTCCAAGAATTGGATGCTTTTTAAAGTGAAGAGGGATTTACTTTGACCTTTACCATCGTCGATGTTTACACATCAAAATCTGTTTACAGGTCTTGTGGAGTACTGCTGCAAATGTGGAAAAAAAATAATGAATGAACGCCTTATGTGGCTCCAGAGGGAGCATTCAGATGATGTCATTTGAGGTAGCGTTGGTCGGTGCTGAAGGCTACTAGTTTGAAAATGAAAAAGAAAAGAAAAAAGATCTGAGTGTGTAGAGTTGGAAAGAAGTCGGCTTACCAGACCTCTGCATCTCCAGACAACGTTTACCACTACCAGCGTGGCACGCCCAGAACTCCTACCAAGCATGTTGGTGGTGAAGTTGCATTATGGGTAGCAAAGGCATCAGGTTTTCATGAGAGAGAGATTTCTGGATCTTCTGCTGCTATTTGGCATTATACTCTTTTAACATCTTGTCCATTTCACTCTGCTACATCACCCTGCAGTGGCAGGATATATCTGAAAAGACATCACGAATGTCGAGAGGGCAAAGAGCTCCAGTGCCTATTTCCAGTGTTAGACCAAGCTTATTGTGAAATGTATGGCATGGCGGTTGTGTGGGAGAGAGAATAAATGACCTGGGGGGAAGATGGCAAGGCAGGCGTTCCAAGCATTTGTTCAAAAATGCGGACTTATCCTTCACTTTTTTTGTACTCCCTGGCCCCCCCCTTCCCTTCCCTTCCCTTCCCTTCCCTCCTCTCCTACAAGTCCCCTTGTCTGAGAAAATCCGGTGTGTTTGTTGCACCCGCCGGTATTAGTCATGGAAACACTCCGAGAGAAGACAATCTGTGCACGTTGTCAAAGAGTGTTTGTCTTTTGAATGAGGAGCCTCCTTCCACTTCCTCCCAGGCCAATCACTTTGGATTAAACCCCCGTAGAAATGTCAAAGAGCTGCAGAGAGCAGGAGCGCCTCACTCATCGGGCTCTTTATGCAGCAGGGGCCCAGGCAGAGGGTTATGGTGTCAGAAGTGGCAGTTTGTCAGCTCAGCCACCGCTCCAAGCAAGGGTTAAACACATGGAAAAACTCAAACATTCTCAAAGATTTCCTGTTGCCACTGCTTTTGTTGTCAAAAAGAATCTCGGGGACGTCTGCCTCTCTTGCACTTGCCGGTATCTTTTCTCTTCAGCTTCCCTCCTTCTCTTTCATCACTCTTTCTCAACACATGGCCAAGTATGTTGCAAAACCCTCTCCATATGTGCAGACCACCATGTGTGTGTGTAAAACATGTTGTGGTACCAGCTTGAACTTTGTTTAACTCTCTCAAAAAGGAGGATTGATAGATGCAGTTTGGGATACCATACATCCGTATCCTCGTGAGAGGCTTTAGGGATCTTAATCTCTCTCTCTAATTTATTTTTACATTATCAAGGTGCTGTAACAGACCTGATTTAATGCAACGCTGTTGCGACCCTTGCACGTACTCCACAGTGGGTCAAGTGAAAGGAGTGCTGGGGTTCGGCAGCTGAGGCGTCACGGGTGCCTGGTAGCGCACGGTGGACTCCTTCTTTTCAGCCTACTCTACCTAAAGAGAAGAGTATGTGTCAAGCTTTCATCCACTTAATGCGCTGTGCAGTTTACATTCCATTCCTGTTTAGTACATGCTGCTACTTCAAGTGTAAGCACACATTGTTAGTGTGAAAGAAGTAGCATAAAAAGAGAGCAGAGGGAGGTTAGGGAGGGATGGAAGGTCAAGGGGGGCTGGGAATTCATCTTGTCAAGGTTTTCTGTGTAGCTGCCTGTCTACTGCTTGCATGAAAGGTCACGACATGCTATTTGAATCAATTGATTGGTATGAGCAATACGGCGTGCCGCCTTCTCAGCTCTCATCTTTCTGTGTTTGCCCATCACACGCTCTGGTGGAGACAAATGCAGGCAGGTTGTCTGAGCTCAGGAGATGCTTTAAATGCTAAAACCTTTGCTGCCGCTATCAGGAAATCGCGCCGCATTGTTTTCATGAGAGAAAGCGTCGCTCCTGCGGGTCTAATATGAGCCTGGTCCAGTTTTGTAAGTTTCTGTAACACACTGGCCATGCCTTTCAAGATGTTTCTCACAGATTGTCCAGCAGCTGCATCTGTGGGCTTGTTAGCAGAGTGGGCGAATCAAGTCCCCGTGCAGAAATTCTTCTCACGCTGCCTCTGACAGGCTCTGGCTGTCACAGAGATGTAACCGGGATGGGAATGCCAAAGTGTGGGTGTATGTTTGCATGTGCTACCACAAGTCAGTGCATTGGTGCAGACTCAAATTTGTATGCCAGAATCACTGGTACCCAACAGTACCATGTTGGATGTTTTAATACATATTGATTAAATCTGCTAACAACGAGCATACTATAGTGCTCAAATGTAACTTAACCCTTTATCGATGTTAAGAGAATGTGCACCTTCAACTAAAATCTAAAATGAAAGCTGCATAAGCTGGTTTGTGACTGTCAGCACAGCATCCTCTGTGCTTCTGTTAATCTTGAAGGCAAACTGGAATGCGTTTAGGATTCTGACCATGTTTATTGGAATCACAGAACAAGTCAGTGAGGTTGACTTCTGTGTATAAATATTTACTGGTTAACAACTGAACCCTATGGTACAGTGGAATAAGTTCCACCAGGCAACACTTCTTAATGGTATCCATCAATTCCTTGTTGGTTTGGATCTCTTCATGGCACTTGTTGAAACTACAGATTATTACAGATCACTAGATGTTTTAACTTTTCATCTTCTTCAAATTGTAGGTTGAGGAATAAACTCTCTCGGAACCTCAAAAGCGGTAGAGGATAAAGGATGGTTCTTAAAGGATTGACTCTTATCAAATCATGAACTGGGCTAAAAAAAAAAATCTGTGCAGTATTTACACTGTAGTTTCCAAGCAAGCACCAGGGAAGGAGGATGGTGAATATAGAATGCCACATTAGCCACTAAAACATTATCGCAGTTGTGATGTTAAAATGTTACGTTGACTTTTATCCCAGAGATTCAGTTAACATGTATGAAACAGTTGTTCTTCTGGCCTTACAAATAAAAGCTGTGATGGATCTGGAATGTTTTAATAACTGTATTATCCACTTTGGGAAACAAAGAAGCATGAAAATCTAATTGATTGTTTATGGCCAGTGAAGATGTAGATGTAGTGGAGCCAGCAGTTGTGTGGAGATGGAGTTGACAGCAGGTCTCCAGCTGCAAGACTCAACGAAAGCTGATGTTCGTACCGTTAACGGATATTGGCTCAGTTTTTTTCAGTCCAACCAATCATTTTTTCCCCAGAACGTTCGGCTTCTGTCCTGTTGCGTATAAACAACTGTCCGTGGACCAAAGTGCAGTTATTTTCCCCGGTCCCCTCCAAGTCTTCTGTAAGTGTCACCTGTCTCTCATTATCCATGGATACTCTTGTGCCCTTTTTGTAGAGCCACCGATACTTCGTCTAACAGGGCAAACACTGTGCATTGTAGGCAGAGTAATTCATAAGTAAACAATGGAATTCCTTTCGACTGGAATGCGTGTGCTCATGTGTGTGTCTCTGTTGCATGCGTGTATGATACTTGTGTGTATGTGCTTGCCTGCTTTTCTTCAAGCATATACCTGGCTGCCACATGTCCTGGAAATTGCAACAAGTTACTGGAGCGAGGAGAGCTGGTGTCCTCTGGCTGGGGTGGAGATCAAAGAAACACAGCGTCGGTCAAGACCTTTATCTCTAGGGAGAGATAACTTTAACACCAGAGACGTGTCTCAACTCCGAGACCGAGAGTAAAGGTCGCTCTGGCTTTTTGAACCTGGAGCGCTGTAGCATAGTGAGAAAGCCAATTCATATGTAGTTCCCAACTCCCCTGAAGATGAGGCCAGATTGACATTCCAAACAAGTGCAGCTGAACATGTCAGCCTCAAGATCGAGTGCAAATATGGACTCGAGCCACCAAAGGCTGGTCAGTAGGTTTGAGGAGGTTTTTGCCCCAGATGGCATCCAGTGTGACCAGATGATACCACATCCCAAAGGAGTGGGAAGCAGGAGATGATCACACCGATGGTTGGCTGCTCGGCACAACTGAAAAGAATCTGGTTAGTCAGCAGTTTCCTTTTGAAAAAGGCCCGGGATTGTTGTTGTAAGGGTGTTCAGGCAGGGGAGAGAGGATTTGGGGGGATAGATCGAGTTATTTATTAGCTGGAGCCGTTTAAATGGGAAAACTACCATGACAGAGATTTGTGGAAATAGGAACTGGCGGGCCATGCCAACTGGAAATGCCAGGGGTGGCATCCTGCCAGGGTCATAACTAAACTTATAGCAGGAGTCTGGGCAGTCCGGCATGTTGAGATGGTGAGAGCAGAGATAAAAAAATAAAAAACACCCACACTTTGCTCCCTTTGGTCTGGCACAGTAAACTTTATCAAGATGATCAGATAAGAAAGTGGGGGGCTAAGCTTTGTGTCTCCTCATTGAGAGAACACACGGGTCTGTTGGATGTACCACAAGTAGAGGCGGTTCCTTTTATTTGTTTTATCAAACTATGACTAGTTTTGTCAAGAATTTCCTTCCTGGAATGTCGTGATAGATCTACACTTATTGAATCCTTTCATACATCTTTGCTCCAAACCATAGACTGTTCATAAAATGGATGTAGTCAACGGTAACCAGGGTGCTTGACCAGCAGAGGGCGACTCCACTGGTTGCAAAAAGAAGGTCAGTTTCTATAGAAGTCTATGAGAAAATGACTCTACTTCCCACTTGATTTTATAACGTCAGTAAACATTTTCCTGAGGAGTTTATTGTTCAATCTCTAGTTCATTTAGTAAATTTTGGTCCATTTAGAGTCAAACAGAAGATAAATCACGGTATGCTTTGGCGCGTGGATACAACGTGATCGACATCTAGTACCATCCATGTGTGCTGCGTTGTAATGGGCATTATACTGCCTATAGTTGCTTTTGCCCATACCAAAACAACACTTTTCATCATTGAAGACTTTGGTAAAGACACATGTCTCTCCGGAGCCAATCCAAGTTGATACTGGACAAGAGGCCAGGGTTCTCAACACAATCAGCCGTATAAATAACCTTTTCCTAACTATGCCAATGCCGACTTACTTGACATTTTTCAGTACTTGGTGGCACGGACACATTTGGATATCGATGTGTGATTTTTTTTTTTCCCCTTCTGAGCGGTGTCGGGCCCAAAGGCACTGCAGTTTCAGTTTCTCTCGCTCACACCCCTGTCATTGTTCCATTCATATAACATGCTGAATGACACGGAGATCACAGTCTGATGTTGAAGGAACCCGCCCTTTGAAATGCTGCACTCAATCTGAGGTGATTTTTGCTGCGGCTGGAGGTGACATAATGTTTCCATGATAGAATCCTTCCTCTGAGTGAGGAGCTGTCGTGCAGTCGTGGTGTGCTGGATTTCTTTTCTTTTCTTGCAGTTACCCGAGGGTAGGTGGGGTGGGGTGTTTAAAAATGACTTAAAGAGATTTGCGTCACTCTGATCTGAGCGCGGCTGCTTTGCCTGGATTTCAGAGATTTGTTCAGTGTTTGCGTGCTCGCATGTACTATTCATAATGTGGGTCATTGCAGTCAGCTGTTGCCACCTTCCACCAGTTATGTTGGAAATACACACAATAGCCAAAAAGTAACGATTCCTTTTGACGATTCGAGCGGTGACAAAAGCGTTGAGCCCTGAATGTGAGCTCTTGAGTGGCCGTCAAAGAGATAATAAATGGCAAAAGTAAACACACCACAATGCCCCCGTTTCCCGTCTCGGCTTTTGTTTTCCCTCCTCCCTTCCAGGGTCCATGTATGGCGCTGGGTGTAACCTTTTCCCCCGGCGAGACTTCAACCCCTATAAATCTCTGTGTTTGCTGCAGGTGACGCAGGCCTCCAAGGTGTGGGGAGAGGTCCCTCTGCCCGAGGACCTGGAGGCGGAGAAAGACGTGCAGGCGTCACGGAGCTTGCTGGACGACGACGAGGACTTTGCTGCCGACGAAGCGTCAGGAGGTGGGGTTGACAGAGGATGTGTGACCGCAAACCACAGCAACAGCTGCCCTTAATTCGTGGGAACTGTCTTTCCTTTTTTTTCTCCCCCGTGATGCATTCCTTAGACCGTTAACACATCCCACAATGCACAACAGGCGAATGTTGCATATTTTGATGACATCCTCCATATGAACCCTGTTTGGCAGGATTCACGCTTTTCAAGGGGGGGATTTATCCCTCCTGCAGATTGCACACTCGACTTGGTCACATGAGTGAATAACGCATGGTGTGCCCTTGACACTTCTGTTTCTCTCTCTCTCCGAAGATCCCAGCGGAGAGGATGATGGAAGCACGCCGTGGCCTCCAGTCAGCGAGAGCACAAGTAAGAGACCGGCAGATCTAATTCCGGTGACAGATTTTATTTATGTGTGGAAGATCTCGTTCAGCCCGATAAAGCTCCCCCATGTGCGAGTCGAGTGAATGTACAGTATGCAGCAACGTGTGTGTGTGTGTGTGTGTGTGTGTGTGTGTGTGTGTGTGTCTTTCCCTGAATGATGATGCCTTTGCATCCTGCTACAACCGCCCTCACCCCTCCCTCCTCACCAACTCTGGTCATAACACAAGGCCTCGGCGTTGTCGTTGAGACATAAACATCTTCTCTCCTCTTTCATCCTTTTAACCGGTGGCGGAGATGACAGGACTATGAGATACACGAAAGCCCGCCGAACAATGAAAAGCGGCAGCGGAGCGCCTCTGTTTTGCATTCCGATCACAACTGCACTTTTCCCCCCCACCAGCCCCCCTTATTTTTATGTAGACCTGAAAGGTATATTTATATGCAGGGACCCCACTATATCACATCGCACCGCAGCAGCGGAAAGTAGATAACGTATTAAAACTTTGCATGATGGATCTAACTCTTTAATCATGCCTGTGGTTCTGCTGCTGCGCGTTACGCTTCTGTTCTCGGCGCATTTTTCTCGTGTTCGCCACCTCCGCATTTCTCTTCACAGCCAAAACAACCTAAGAGATTCTTTCAGTTAACTTTTCACTGAATACTGGATTTCTGCAAGGCCTCAGCCACCAAGGATGCCCTTAGAAATAACGACTGGAAACGCTTTATTTGGACAGAACCAGTGATAATTCTCTCACGGGATGTATGTGTGACACATAAGGATAAAGGATGGCTCGACATTTTTTGCCTCTTAAAACAATATTGATATACCTGCATACACACTGCATGTCCACACTTGTCTCCAAGAGAATCTTTCATATAGTGAGAGTACTGCTAAAGCACAAACTTGAAAAAAAAAAGTGAACTCATCTTTTAACAGGAGTCCAAAATTAGATACAACATAGATTGCAATTGTTTATGGCAAAAACATAAACAATGACCTACTTTTATGGAAATTAAATGTATTTTTAACAGCATTTATACTACCACCCCCCCCCCTTTCGAAAACTCATTTAGCAAAGCAGTTATTTGTTAACAATCCAAACAGATCAGATCATTTCCGTCCTTGTGAGAGACGAGGGGCCGGCTGCGGCGTCTTAGTGTGTCCTGGGTGTCAGGCGCTGGCACTCGACAGGTTGGTGGAGCTCATTACATCATGGCCGAGTAATTGTTTTGGTGGCAGCATTGCGAGCGGACATCAGAGCTGAGGAACACTGTATAGCATGTGCCCCGCTCACGGAAATAGCACTGCTGCGGGGCCTGGCCGTGGGACAGATGACGTTAACGCGTGTGACCGAATGTGACTGTGATGCATTAGGTCAGAAAGGTTGGACTGTTTTTTTTTAATCAGTGCAACAATGAAGACAATGTTTAAAGTGGATATTTTCTTCTTCTTCTTCTTCTTCTTCTTCTTCAGATACAATTGCGCTAAAATAATATAAAAGCCAGATTTTAATGTGTTGACAGCACAGGATTTAAAAAAAAATATTATGTGATGATGTGCTCCCATTTTGTGGTGTGACACGAGCCAACAAACAGGCCCCGTTACTTTGGTTTATTGCCGCCGTTTCCATAAACTTCTCATCCTCTGTAACCACGTAAAGGTCAATGTTGATTTTTATGTGGCAATTAAACAGGAGGCTGAGATTATTAGTAGTTAATAGTAGTCTCTTTAATATATTGCCTTATCTCCAAGGCGGCCAGACATTTTTGCATTCTTCCCAGTATAATCACGGTGCTACGTCTGGAGGAGACTGGGTTTTTTTTCCCGTATATAGATCTGAGCATGACAGCGATGGGAAGGAAATTCTGTTTCCTGTGCTGAATGCTGAATACTTTGCTGAGTGTCTCTGTCCTGTTGGTTGTCCAGACCATTCGCCAGAGCCTTGGCCTTCCTTCCCCTCCAACGCCGCCATAAAGCGGGAGACCGAGGTGCAACAGTTGCCTCCACTAGACCCGGTATCCTGTTGTGTTACTATTTGCCGACGGGCAAGGAATTCCCATTTCCTTCTGTCTCCGCCTCACACATTGACGATGTGGAAAAAAGAAAACATCTGGAGTCATAACTGTTTTTCAGATCAGGCTATTTTCGAACCTCTTTTGTCCATTGTTGTTCTTAACCCCTCCCCAGTCGCAGTCTGGAATCTTCTCCGGGGCTGTGAAGGTTGCGTCCCATGTCCTCCTAACCTCTCGTCTCGACCTCCGCAACCGAGAGCCCCGAAGAGATTTCTGGGACACAAAATCCAGTTCATCTCGTCTGTGAGAGCTTTTCCTTGTTCCACGCCGGCTCGGTGCCGGACGTTCCCAGCAGCGCACCGAGCGCATATGGCTACTTTGTTTAAAGGAAAAAGAAACAAAGGCTTACATGTCGACGCAGTGTTTGGCGATGGGGCTTGGCGAGAGGCTGCCGGGGTTGAATTCTTCCCTTCAGCACTAACATTGGACGAAAAGCTTGAGAATTCAAATCTCAAGACGAATTCCCCCGAGCGATAAATTAAAAACGGTCAGTACGTTTAGCCAATGTTAAATTCATAGAACGTAAACTCATAGAAGCATCTGTGTATATGTCTTGACAAGAAGAACGCCGGAGAGCGGTGACGAGCTTATGTCAGAGCTTGACTCGATACCAGAGGCCGGTTGCATTGCGGCCCACACTGGACTGGGAATCGAACCCAGGCCTTCTGTACCAAAGTTAGCGGTGTAACCCACCAAGCACTACCAACAGAGAGTAAGCGCCCGTTAGTATTAATAAGTAGGCTGGCTGTGTTGCTTACGGACCTGGTCGACGGGTCCCGGGGCTTTTGCCACGGAGTGAATGTCCGTCCGAGGTTCATTCTCGTTTGATCTCTTCTCCCCATCTCTCTCCTTCTTCGGCTGCTTTTGCTTTGTCCATCGACGTCCATCTTTGTCCCTCGTGAGGTTGAGCTGCTTCTGTCGGCTTTTCCACCGTTTGCCATTTCCACCACTGGGGATGGGTACCGGGCGAACGCTGCTCCCACACTGTGGGTGACGCAGGGAGAGTACTACGCAAGAGGTGCCATGCGGTTTGGAAGAGCTTTTAATCTACTCCAGCCTGTTTCACATTTTAAATTTAAATCACTACAAATTTGGTCAGAGCCCGAACTAGACTGAATGTTTTAAATTGTTGATCATATGTAGGAGGGGAATAAGATAGATAACGGTGTTTCGTGAAGTCAGACAAAGCGTATTTAATCTCATCGTGCCGTAAGCCAACCTTGACTTAATCAGCCCCGTCCGACGTGTGGATTTGAGATTAAACATGCAGGTTTGAGTTCCTCAGTCGACTCGTCCGTTTTTCTCGGACGTCTCACTTCAGCTCAAGTGTCCGGCTGCCCTCTTCTCTTTTTTTCTTCTTCTGTTCTACTTCTTCTTCTTCTTCTTCTTCTAAACGCATTAGTTGCCAGTGGTCTGGGCCCAGACTCCCCGATGTCGCAGCATAAGTGGCCGATACATCAGGGTAATGTGCCCTGTCCGTCGGCTTGGCCCGGGACACTGGACAGGCTGCGGCCAGCAGGCCACCCACTCAGTGTTTCTGCCTGTGTCCTGGGCATTTGGTGTGTGTGTGTGTGTGTGTGTGTGTGTGTGTGTGTGTGTGTGTGTGTGTGTGTGTGTGTGTGTGTGTGTGTGTGTGTGTGTGTGTGTGTGTGTGTGTGTGTGTGTGTGTGTGTGTGTGTGTGTGTGTCAGATACAGGGAGCCTCCCGAGTGGTCGCACGGAGGGACGAATGCTGGCAGCTGCAGTTATTTCGGTGAGGTCTTTGTTGTTGCACTGCCGGGGGCCCTCAAGGTGGCCGCGCACAAATTGCCTCACATTACAATCAGGCGACTCACTCCCGTCGGCGGACGAGGCGGTCGTAAGACAGCAGACAAAACACGTAGATAATCCAAAAAAAAAAAGAGAAAAGCCTCTACCCGCCACTCGCACAACAAACGGTTCATCACCAGTGTCACTGTGTGCTCTTCACTCAGGGTGGCCGCTGGCCCTGAGCGGCTCCTGCTGAACGGTCTTAGTCACCGCCTCGGGCCTTGTTACTGCACCGAGCCCCGTGATGCTCGCGCTGTGTTGTACCAATAACAGACGTGTTGCCTTGGAGAAAGCTGGGCTCGCGCCGCTCCTCTTTAGGAAAGAAAGCCTGTGGGGTTTCGTAAAAAAAAAAGGGAGCCGGTCGCGTCAGTCCCGCCGGCGGCGTCCAGGACGGGCTTGTGGCCGACGCCGCGCGCGTCATTTTGATGACGCCTCGTGATGACCTGTGAGGAGAATAGCTGACGCCGGGAAAACGCTTTTGCTGTTTGTTTGTTTTTTTTACAAAAACAAGCACTGAATTAGAACGTGTGCTCCGCGGCCAGGTATTCAATTGCCCCGCGGATCCCAGAGTTTATTTGTGTGAAGCTCCGCGGTCGATCAGCGGCTTCCTGGTTCAAACACCAGAGAGGATCCGTATCACATAATTGCGTCTCCCGGGATCCGTTGAGCCCCTAACTGCTTTTTCTTCTGTCCGATCACACGTCCGGTACGTGTGTAGTTTGCCGTCATCTGACTGTGAATTTGTGGCCGTGTGTTGTTTTTTTCTTCTCCTTCGCGTGTGCGTTTCGTGTTGTTGCACAGTGATTGCCTCGTCTCAGACGCTGATTATGACCCGATCTGCACACAAAAGAGTGGAGGGTAGCAGTAAAGCTCTTGCCCACTTCTTGTTTCCGTCTCTCTCTCCCGTTCCCGACTGCCGACCAGGCCCACGACACGACCGACCGCCTTTGAAGCAGCGGGCGCTTCATTAGCTTTAATTAGTTTGGGTCACTCTCCTTGAGGGAGACCCCGGAGGTTTTTTTTCCGTCAGCTGGTTCCTGGCCGGACTTTGTAGTCTTTGGATTGCTTCACAAGAAACTCTGGCCCAGTCTGCAGCAATTCCTCTTCTCTGAGCCGATTGACCTGCTCTTCACCTGATCGTGTTGCATCTGTACCAGCGACTCCTCTGGAGGAGGACGCGCTGCAGCTACAGTAAATGTGAGCATTGGGGAACCACATGGGCTGGTGTTTTGGCATGTGCAGCTGTAAAACAGCTGGCTCCAGAACGCTCACTTGATTATGAAGGACAGCTGTTGTTCACAGCTGTCCTTCGAAGTGAATGGAGTGGACTTGTACAGAGTCTGGAGCAGAGCTTCTTGCCAGAAGTGTAGTGTCAGTGTACTTATTTCAAATTTTTGTTAAATCTGTTTTCATTTGACAAGACGAGCATTGTAGTCCCCTGCTTGGGACGGCGGTACACAGGTGCTACAACACATGCTGTAAAAACGTCTTTGGCGTCCCGCTCTTAAAGCCCGCCCGCGTTTCAGACGAGCCAAGGGGGATGCAGCCGCATCCAATCGCCGCGTCGAGAACGAATGAGTCACCGCCAAACAGAACGTGGTCATTGTTGGCGGTGCCAGTGCTGAGGGCTTAACTTTTTGGTGAAAAAAAAAAAACAGTTGGGGGGGAAAAACTGCCGTGGTGGTGGTGCTCAGTTCTTTCCATTTCGGAGGGGGGAAAAACAGGAAGCAGCTCCTCCCTGCGTCGCTGCGTCCCAGGGTGTGTGTGTGTGTGTGTGTGTGTGTGTGTGTGTGTGTGTGTGTGTCGCACGGCAGAGATGTGAGGAGCGGCTGCGTGGAAGTGTGTGTTTGCTCTGTAGGATATCCTCTTTGTTCTGCCGAAGAGGAGTCATTTCGAAAAGAGATGCCCTCTGACCTTTTTCTCCTGGACGCTGTCATGCCAGCAGACTTCCTTGTGTGTTTCCAGACAGACGCTGGTTGAACTCATTGTTTCTGTCAAGACCACCCTGTTGACGCGGGTTCACTTTTCTGACTGTCACCTTTCTTTTTCTCTCTCCTTGCCTCCAATCATTGCCTTCACAACTTTCCTGAAACTTTAACCTCTCTGCACCTGCCTGGCTAACTTGATCCGTCTCCCTGTTCCTTGTTTCGATCTTTGACCCCCCCCCCCCCCCGGCTCTTGTCTGTGCCCTCCGCGACCTCTGTGCCACGTCTCTTTCCCGCCCCTTGTCTCCTGCTCTTTGCTCCACGCCCCCCATCGCTTGCCACAGTTCACTGGTTGGACTCTTCGTACATGAGGAACATACAGAGCCCAGTCGAGCCCGACTACAGTAAGTCCTCGAACACGCCTTTCTCTCCTCTCTTGTCTTTGGCACACTCTCCTGTCACCTGCTCCACTCAGTTATGCACTCGCATTTCCAAACACACTCTCAGATAACATTCCAAGGAAGACTCGGCTCGGGCATGCAGCGTTTGAGGCCGGCGAGTCTGTTTTTCCAAGCGTCTTGCAGGCGTCTCCCAGAGTTTTTTTGTTTTGGATGCCAGTGGAAAATGATGCGTATGTTTCCATCGCGTAATGGAGTCCATCGCACTCGAGTGACAACCTCGTTGTGAGGATATCTCAACACAACGCGATCATTCATCTCCGTGGACAGACGGACGGTGTTCCTCGACTCGGTTTGAAAAAGTGCCGTTTTGTAATCTCAGGCCTCATGCAGATGGCTCCTCCCAGTGATCTGAACCAGCTGCCTCGCGGAATCACCACAATATGAGTATGAAAACGTGCCCTACCATACACAATGGTGGTTTTGGATGGCTTACATTGCAAGCTGTGGGAGAGCAGGCTGGGGCCGGCTTAACAGTGAAGCCAGAAGTTATTCCCAAGAGTTCCCCAGAGGGCAATGAGTGGACTCGGAGACGGAGCCGTTTGGCGGGCCACCAACAAAAGGGTTAAGTCGCAGGGGTTCTTTCTACATGAGTCAGGCAGAGAATGAGGCCGTCTGGCACATGAATACGTCAAACTGAGAAAGATTGAGAACGAAGAGAAGGCGCACGGAGGGGAAAAACACGAAGATTTTTTGACGGGGTCCATGGTCCGGTGTGGTTTGGGTCCTTGTGCTAACAGAATTCTGGCCCGGCCTCCCTCCCTCCACCCTCACGTAGGCTCGGGTGGTGCTGGAGCCGGTGCCGTGGGCGCTGCCTTCGGGGCCCGAAGGTCAAACCCAACGCGGCTGGGCTTTAAAGGCCAGGCAGGGCTCACTGCTCAATCAAGTCTTTGTCTCATGCATAGGCCTCCGTGTGTTCCGAGGGGGCCCGTTGCACAAAGACGCCACAGTTCTGCTGAACAGCTTTAACAGCAGAATAAGTTTGGGAATTAAGAGCGCGGAATGCAATTTTTCCCCCGACTTCATCCCGCCCATCGTATCTGCACCCTGACAGTTTCATCACTCTTGATGGTAGCGATAGTTGACAGGGGGGAACGCCACCCCCCCCCCCCCCCCCCTCCCCCTCCTCCCCCTTCCCGCTGGAAACCGCAAGTGATGTATCGCCGAATGGGTCTTTGAGTAAAAGGGCCCGCTCGTTAGCAGGGGGGCACAACCCGGCTCCCTGATCAAAGGGTCTCGAGCGGCGGCGGTCCCACACTCGCCAGCTTGTAACGTCAAAGTCGGCGAGCTCAGAGGGAGTCGGGGCTACGGGCTGCTGCTGACCTGGCGGCGAGAACCCACTCAAGTGATTAGATTATGTGCGGGTCGAATGAGGCGCTTTGATGAGTAACTTTGATGTTGCCCGTCTTTCCGTTTGCCCCCGACAATTACTCCTGTGAGTCGGACAGGAACAGTCCGCGGAGCGAGCACTCAGGGAACTTTCCAGGCCGCGCCGCCGCCCCGCACTTCTGTCGTCACGGTTTCACCTCGCCGTGTGTTTTCATGGGCAGCCCTCCGTTTACTTTGTCATAAGCGAGGCCTTTCCTCACCAGGAACGGGATGTCTCACGTTTCCAATGTGTGTGTGTTTGTGTGTGTGTGTGCGTGTGTGTGTGTGTGTGTGTGTGTGTGTGTGTGTGTGTGTGTAAGACAAAAAATGGGGGATTCAAAATGAGCACCAGCCACGGCTCCGCACAGGCCTTTAACACAGCGGACACACAAGCCCGAGTGTGTGTGAGGCACGAGTTCTTTAACTTTAAATTAAATAGCCCCCCGGTAAGCATGATAAGTGTATGTTGTCCAAGTGTAATATGTAATATGTAATTAATCCACGCTGCAGGGAACAAAGAGTGGAGACCTAACACAGTGTGTAGTTTCCTGCATGTGGTCCGCGTGTAGAATTTGGTCACGTATGTTTGAAACCCCGAAACGTGACTCTTTGCTCTTGGCAAGTAGCATCTCACTGCAAGAAACTGTACAAATATTGACTTCCTCCCCAAGCCCACACTGCCAGTCCGAAATCAGAGGCTGGCAGGCCAGACTTCTAACAAAGTGTTGGCAGGAGAGTGAGAGCGGGGCACCCTGCGGGCTCGGCCTATTTCAGGTTTCACGGGCTGAGCCTGTGACATTGGAATTATAATAACACATCTGACAGTTTTTTTTGTTGATGATGAGCTCCTCGTATAGCTCACTGCGATCAGGGGCCGGAGCGATGTGGCCTAAAGTGTTATCAGGATTGAAGAGATGTCAAATCAGTTGACACCACGATGAAAGTCAAATCATTGTCACTGTCCAGTTTATAGGTGGATTATTGCTTCAGGGTGAATTTGGACGAAACCAGACGGTTGGTTTTAGTTTTAAACAGCGAAACCCCCCCCCACGCTTAGTTTCTCCACTGAAACACTTTCCTGGGTTCAGCGCCTCAGTCAAGGACACTTCAGAGAATGTGAAACCAACCAGCTGCTTTCAAGGGTTGGAAACAAAATAACTTGCAACTGAAAAAAGAAAAAAAATGAAGAAAAAAACCCAGGATTACACTAACGGGATTACCCCGATCACCTGGCACTCCGAGCAAATTAAAACAATGGGCATCGAAACCGCAGCTTCTGCACGACGCGTGTCCGAATTCGGAGAGCCCTACGTCCAGCCAATTGACCTGCACGTTTTTAATGACCAGTCAGCTCACTCTGTAGCGTCTCTGTAGGCCATCGATATAATCCCTGCCCGCCTGCCGCATCTATTTGACTTGGTACATGTGGAGGGTGGCGTAGTGGTTAGCACTGTCGCCTCACAGCAAGAAGGTTCTGGGTTTCGAATCCCTGTTTGAACCAACCAGGGCCTTTCTGTGTGGAGTTTGCATGTTCTCCCACGTGTGTGCGTGGGTTCTCTCCGGCTTCCTCCCACAGTCCAACGACTGTCAATTGGAGACTCAAAATTGTCCGTAGGTGTGAATGTGAGAGTGAATGGTTGTCCGTCTCTGTGTGTGGCCCTGTGATAGGCTGGCGACCTGTCCAGGGTGAACCCCGCCTCTCGCCCAATGTCAGCTGGGATTGGCTCCAGCCCCATGTGACCCTTAAATGGATAAAAGCGGTAGACAATGGATGGATGGATGGAGTTTCATCCACAGAGGAATTTCTATTTCTTCTTCCTCTCCCTGGGCCCCAGAGTTGTGATTGTGATTCAAATCACATTCAAATTGAATTATTGAATTATTAGTTGTTACCGGTCAGTAGATTAGATTAGCCGACAGCTTCTGAGTCTTGACGGTACTAAGGTGTGAGAGGGCCCCTCAGAGAACCTCCACTATTCTAGTTGACTCTCTTTCCTCCTCTACTAAATATCTTTGGTGCATGGACAAAACCAAACATCATCTTGGGGGTTTGGGAAACACCATCCACATCTTTCTAACCGATCAACCTGGAAAATAATCAACAGATTAACCGATGATGAAAATAATCGCCTGAGTACTCGCTTTTTTTTTTTTTTTTTTTTTTACAACGGGGCTTTATCAGCATCTCTCCGCCGCTATGTGAGCCTGATGCACATGTGCGTCTCGGCGACAGAGAGTCATGCCGAGAGGACGACGTGCCGCGATGCTGTAATTCCACGGTTACATTTGAACGCCTGTGTCAGCGTGCGCCTCCGGGCCGGGGGCCCACGTGCGATGCCGCCCGCCTCAGTTGCTCTGGTTTGCTTGGTGCAGACCAGGCCACAAGTGAGATATTGGAAATAGAAACCATAATTTGTACCTGGCCCCTCGAGCCACAGTCATGCTTTTCAGTTTTTCGCTCTCTGAAACATTCAACCAAAGGCTTTTCCACGGGACATAATTCCCAAACAGTATCTCATATCACATCGTCTTTAATAGACTTAGCGCACTTGAATCTGGCTCATAATAACCCTGCGACAGACGGACATTAAGTGCTGAGCCTGTGGTCGTTGTCTGTTATCGTGTGGTTTGGCTGACAGAACCCCTTTCTCCCCTCCTCCCTGTGTTTTCCAGTTTATTACAGAGCGCTCGTCAACTTCACCGACTCCCTGGTCTACAGCCCGGAGCTCGAGGACATCTTCTCCCCGGCCTTTAATGAGATCTCTGAGGCGGTGGTGGACACGGTATGTCCTTCCCTTCCTAACTCCACCAGATTGCGTACTCGAAAGCAGAGTCTACCTTATATGGTTCAGACATGTAACTTGTGACTTGGCTGGTTTGAAGTACGTGCGACGCTTTTGTCTGGAGATAAAAAAAAAACCCCCGGGCTTGTTTATTCCGACGTAACCGAGTCTGGCTTTTTCCCCTCCACAGCTGGAGTCGGACTACAACAGGATTCCAGGTGTCCAGACAGTCAGCGTTGTCCTCATTAAGTAAGAACACAAATCCTCTAAATCACACTTTGTGACACCCACAGTAGATAACCCTGCAGCTGTGTGCTGCTGCTGCCGCCGCCGCCGCCGGCGACGCCTGCGCGTCTTACTTTTTCCAAACTGCTCCAAGGGCAACCCGGTGGAGTGAGTCATTTCTCTTAGGAACATCCGAAAAAGGGAAAGCTCTCCTCTTAAGAGCTCTCCTGTTTAAGCCCCTGCGGTTCGCGCCGCACACAGTCCGCAGCCTCACCGGGGCCTTTCCGTCCCTTCTTTGCAGGAAGATGATCAGGGATGATGGCGTGGACGTGTTTGTGGAGCTGGACGTGGGCTCGGACTACAACACCGACGACGAACAGATCCGCGGCGTGCTCTACAACGTGGTGAGGGAGGGAGCCATCGCGTCCTACGTCACGTCGGTCCAGGGCTTCCAGTTCAGACGACTCGGGGAAGGTGAGGCGCGAATGTTTTGCGGCGAATGAAGCGCGGCGGGAGCAGTCAGGCGTTAACATGTCCCTCTGGTTTCTAGCTCAACCGTTGCCTTCCGCGGAGCCTATAGCAGTGCCAGGTTCGTACTGTACCATGCCTGCTGCATGGTATCTGAGCCCGCTGGCCCCGTAGAACCTGTAGGAGGACTGCTGTGCCATTTTATTTTGTATTATAAACAATCGAGCGACTTCCCTCCTTACTGATGTTGAAAATCTCACCATGGCCTTTACGTTCACGCAACGGTCAAGTGGCCTGAGGAATGTTTTTTGCATGGGAGCAGCAATGCGAAGTAGGACGTGCGGGTTCCCGAAGTCCAGTAGTGCACACAGTGAATCAGAAAAAGACCTTTGCATGATGGCATGGAGTTTGGTGAGGAATGCTGCTGTTCACTGCGACGTAGAAAACCCCAGCTATTTGATTTGTGCAAATTCCACCCTACTCTGTACGCGGGCATGGCATCGGATGTAACGTTGGCCTTTTCTTTAAGATCTCCACTCAGGCGACGGGGTTCCGATATTTCTGTCCCTCTGTATGTGTCTAGTGCGGTCTATGTCTCGTCTTGTCCACTTTTCAGATTGGGGGGTTAGAGGGTTGAGTCTGACTAGTCTAGTCTGTCGAGTCCAGTCTGTGTCCATCGAGTTTGTCAATCTAGTCGTTCTTTTTTGTTCCGCCTGTCTTTTCCCTGTGTCTTATCTGGTCTAGTCTATTCTGGTCTGTGTGTCTGTTCTAGTCTTGTGTGTCCGGTCTGTCTAGACTAGTCTATGGTCCAGTCTCTGTGTCCATCAAGTATGCGAATCCGGTCGTCATTTCTTGTTAAGTCTGTCTCGTCCAGTCTCTGTGTCTTATCCAGTCCAGTCTTTTTCTAGTCCAGCCTGTGGGTTTAGTCTAGTCCATGTTCATCCAGTTTAGCCCAATCTAGTCCGTGTATCCGTTCAGCCTTCCGTGTCTGTGTCTGGTTTCTCTTGTCTGTCCGTCTTCACGTCGGATTTCTTTTTTCCCCCCAACAGAACATTCTATGCAAAATAGATACAGGCACGATGTCCTTTAAATTCTCCCCGAGCGTCTCGAATCACTCCGCAAATGATCTCTGATGTTGTAAATCCGCGATCTACAACATGCCTGAGTTGCACGCGCTGTGTAGTAATCTGATGGCTTATTATTTGTTCTACTCGTTTTATTTGTGCCGTGATGTGACATCAGTGTTGTGCGCTGGCCGTGCTGTTGCCCTGGCTCACACCTGGTTGATCCTTGACCCCCCCTCCCCCCCCACTTCCCATCTGCACCTTCCATAGTAACCCCCAGCATCAGGCCCTGCATGCCAGATGAGCACAGGTGTGGCGATGGGACATGCATCCTGATGGAATACCTGTGTGACAATAGACCAGACTGCAGGGACATGAGTGATGAGACCAACTGTGGTGAGTGGCTTCCCGCCCGTTCTAACGTGGCCGCCGACGGCGCGGATCACTGGCTGCGTGTGATGTGTGACGCGTTAATTATTAATTCACGGTAACTGCTCTCGAGTTTCCGCTCTGTACATTTGCCGAGTTTAATCACAGAGATTTGTTTTAGATGTGAAACTGCCAGCGCCTCCGGTCTTCACCACCCCTCCCACCACCACCACCACCACCACAACCACCACCACCGCCGCCAAGAAGGCCCCGCGGCCCCCCGGCCCACCGGGACCCTGCAGAGCCGACCAGGCCACGTGCCAGAGCGGCGAGTGCATCCCCCGAGACTACATCTGCGACGGAGAGAGGGACTGCTCGGACGGGAGCGACGAGTTCAGATGTGGTGAGAGAACTACGGCCGCACGGTGCGCGCGGGCCCGCGCGCGGGACGTGAAGGTCGCCGCTCTAACCGTCGTCTCTCCCCAGGTACTCCCTCTCCCTGTGAACCCAACGAGTTCAA
Source organism: Scophthalmus maximus (assembly GCF_022379125.1). Taxonomy (NCBI): domain Eukaryota; kingdom Metazoa; phylum Chordata; class Actinopteri; order Pleuronectiformes; family Scophthalmidae; genus Scophthalmus; species Scophthalmus maximus. Next base: position 4,179,059 of record NC_061517.1, on the reverse strand, counting down.
GTGTAAAAATGGCCGCTGTGCTCTCAAGCTTTGGCGCTGTGACGGAGACAATGACTGCGAGGACAACTCGGACGAAACGGATTGCCGTGAGTCTCCCGTTTCTTTTTCGCGACCTTTCTGCGATACGCAGTCGTTCGGTCTCTTGTCGCCTGACCGGGATGATTACGAGTGAATTAAAAGTCGCTGTCCATCTCCATTTCCCCCCCGTGACTGTAGCCACCAAGGGCCCCGGCGACAGGTGCGCTCCCGAGCAGTTCGAATGCCTGAGCGATCGCACCTGCATCCCGGCCAGTTACCAGTGTGACGAAGAGCCCGACTGCCCCGACCGCTCGGACGAGTACGGCTGCAGTAAGTCTCACACCAACAGCTCGCTGCTCTTACAATCCCCCCCCCCCCCCTCCACATTTCATTCCCTTTTTGTTTCCTGACTCTCTTTTGGCGATGACTGCTTTTTTGGTGGCTCTCCCCCCTATAATCATCCCTCTTTGAGTTCCCTTTGTGAATTCGCTGTGGACCAGGCTCTTTTCACACATGTGGTGGCGGAGACACAGAGCTTTTTGTCCACCGTCCATTCCTCAGAACTGAAGAGGGAATTGTCCGTCCGTGGCGGAGAATTCCATTTCCTCTCCACTGTCGGGGATTTACGAGCTTCACTGGATCGGCGAATTCCAGTCACACGCCAGTCTTTTTCTGTATATATATATATATATATATATATATATATATATAAATGTTTGTGTGCATTAATTATGTGGCGTGTCACCTTCTTGACACTTCACAGCCCCCCCCTCTGTGACGAGCCCACCGGAAGAGTCCGTCCAGGCAGCCCGGGGGGCGACGGTGACGTTCACCTGTCAGGCCGTTGGAGTGCCGACACCCATCATCACCTGGAGACTCAACTGGGGACACATTCCCGTCAGCGGCAGGTGAGAAATATCCCCTCGTGTCAGCGCAGCAGTACTGCAAATTTAAAAAAAAAAATCCCTTAGAACTGATTTTGTTTTAGAAAAACGTGTGTTTCTCTGTTTGAGCAAAGCTGCAGAAAACATCTGCGTCTGGTGAAAGACAGAATCCCCCAGATAATTGACCTTGAATTCAAAACTTATGAATTTAATATTTTTGCTTTGTTTGAGTGTTGTTCTTTTCAAACCACTGTATAACTGTCAACCTCTCTTCATCACTGTTGTAGCGCTAATACTTATCGTCATAATTGCTGGAACTGTGATTTTAATCAGCAACATGTTTGTGGTGTCCTCCAACTCCAGAAGTTGCTGTATCAGATTGTTGATTGTGGGTGTGGCCTGCTCTGCGCGTTCGGTTTGGCAGTTGCAGTCGAAATTTATGATTTTTCGTAAACAGTATCTTTGCAAAATGGTGCCGTCAGAGTCTTTGGCATTTTTTCATTATACACATCCACTGAGATTGTTTGTTTTATGATTGTGTCGTTTATTTCTGCGTTTGCAGGATCTCCATGACCAACGAGAACGGCCGCGGCACCCTCACCATTCGCGACGTGAAGGAAGCGGACCAGGGGGCCTACACCTGCGAGGCCATCAACGCTAAAGGCCTGGTGTTCGGTATCCCCGACGGAGTGCTCACCCTCACGTCCAACCCCAACCCGGGTACTTTCACCTCTTGCCCATCAAAAAGCCATTTTAACAACAAAGCATGAATTGAATTCTGACTCTGTCTCTTCTCGTTCTCTTCCAGGCGACTGTCCTGGCGGCCACTTCAGCGTGGACGGCCGCTGTGTGTCCTGCTTCTGCGCCGGAGTCGGCAAGAGCTGCAAGAGCACCGGCCGCTACCGCAACCGGATCAGCCTGCGGTTCACCGACGAGGAAGACTTCAAAGGCACTGGGACTTGTTGATGCTTGTGAAACTGATGGGGAGCAACTGAAATATTAACTTCATCAGCCTGAGTGAATCTGTTTGTCCTCTGCTTCCAGGAGTGAATGTCACTTATCCATCCCGGCCAGGCACTCCCCCTCTCTCCTCCACCCAGCTCCTCATCCAACCCGAAATGGAGGAGTTCCAGCTCGTCGACCTGTCGCGCCGTTTCCTCAACCTCGACTCCTTCTGGATTTTGCCTCGCCAGTTCCTGGGCAACAAGGTGCAGTAGGAGTACAATTCTTCTTTGCTTTTCATTTTGCTCAAGCTACGATCGCGCACACGTATGGAAATCATTCCGTCTGTCTTCTAGATCGACTCCTACGGGGGGTCCCTGAAGTTCAAGGTGCGGTACACTTTGGCCCGCGGCCTGTCTGAGCCGGTGGAGAAGCCCGACGTGATGCTGGTTGGAAACGGACGCAGGCTCGTGTACCGCAGGGGCAGCGCCACCCCTTCCCAAGTGGTCAACCAGAAGGAGATCAAATTCACTGAAGTAGGTCTTGGGATGAGAAAAAATTGCTCTTGCAAAAACAATTGGGGGTTCTGCACAATCCTGTGGTAAATCTGAAGTGATGACATATAGTTTAGTTTTTAGTTTTGTCTAAAAGAATACACAAATGTTGCCAAATATAAGGTTAAAAAAATAGACACAAACTAAATTTCATGATAATAAAACCAGTTTCTACTTATGAATAATGATGCAATTTAAAAAAAATCTGATAATAACTTTAAATCTCCTTTTCAAAAATATAATTGGATAAGCTTTGATGCACACAAACACACATTTCAATGAACCTAATTGTCCTTGTTTTAGGATAAATGGCAGCACTCCAATGGCCGCCCCGTGACCCGGGAGGAGCTGATGATGACGCTGGCCAGTCTGGACAGCGTCAGCATTCGCACCAACTACGACCACCACATGGTCAGCGTGGGGCTCAGTGACATCGTCATGGATACCACCACGGTGGAGTTCAGCACTCTGGGTCACGCCAGAGATGTCGAAGAGTGCAGGTCGGGAAAAAAAAAATAAATAAACCCAGAAGGAAATTTTCCATCTTGATAGTGTGAGGTTAAGTGAGGTGGGAGCTGTCAGTCGGCGGTCTTCAATCCTCGGCCGCCCGTTGGGACGTGTCCAGTGTGTTGCATTCTTCCGAGTTGACATCATTCATGTAGGAGATGACTGATTTTGAACGTTTTCTGTTGGTTTTGTGAATCACAGAAAATGTATTTTGGGGCTTGGATTGGTGGCCCCGCCCAGAAATCGAATTTCTTTGAATAACACTTTGTGTTGCATGAAACGAGTTGTCCTGTCGTTCCCAGATGTCCCCCCGGATATTCAGGCCTGTCCTGTGAGGTGTGTTCCTCTGGTTTCGAGCGCATCCCCGGTGGCTCCTATCTGGGCACCTGTGCCGGTTGCAACTGTAACGGACACGCCAGCGCCTGTGATCCCATCAGCGGACACTGTCTGGTAATGGCTGCTGCTCGCATATACGACCAATTGATCAATTCACAGAGGAAAACACTCCTCACCTCTTTAATCTCAAATATGACGATAGAAGTTAAGTGAATAAGCTCCCAAAATTTTCCGCTGAGAGGCGTCCACGCGGGAGAATGACCAGTGTGCTCTCCCCGCCGCCACAGAGCTGCCAGCACAACACAGAGGGGCCACAGTGTGACAAGTGTCGCCCCGGCTACTTCGGCGACCCGAGCCGAGGTCGCCCCGACGACTGCAAGCCCTGCCCCTGCCCGTACTACGAGACCTCGCGTCGGTGAGGTCGCAGACCACACACACACACACGCACACACACACACACACACGCACACACACACACACACACGCACACACACACAAAGAAACACATCTACACCACAAACGCAGCAGCAAACAAGCTCTCACACACACAACACACACACACACAAACACACACACACACACAGAAACCCATCTACACCACAAACGCAGCAGCAACACGCTCACACACACACACACACACACACATTCCGATATTTGCGCGCCGCTTTATTCATTCAACGCGCTTCTCATTAACCAGCCGCTGTAAATGTTTGACTTAATCTCTGCGTTCGCAGGTTCTCTGACACCTGCTTCCTGGACGTCGACCAGCAGCCGACGTGTGACGCCTGCAGGCTCGGCTACACGGGACGGCGCTGTGAGAAGTGAGGAGAACCGATTTCGTTGACTTTGCCCTCCACTCTGCGGTTTAAGTGGTTTTGCGGATGAGGAGGGCGGTGGCACAGTTTATCAGAAATGGTGTCTATCAATTCTTAGTAACCGGTGATAATAATTGATGTCATAATCTATAAAACATGATTGTGATGACTTTTAATAAGACGGCCTTCGCTAGAATGCGGTTTTGAAGAGCGAGGATCAATTGTAATGAGCAGAAAGAGCAGCGGCTGCTGCCTGTGGTAAAGAGGTCGCTCACGTCTGATGTTATTTTTTGGTTTTATTACAGATGTGCTCCTGGTTACCAGGGTAACCCCCTTCTGCCTAATGGAAAATGTATCCCTAACCGTGAGTTTACGTTCAGCGACTGCACTGGCGTTTTTGAAATGATCAAGTTCGGGAATGAAATTGACATAAACTGCGCCTGGGTTGTTTTACCTGTCGTTCAATGCACTCATCCAACAGTGGGATGGATTGTAATCATTACATCATTATCATCGCTCAATGCACTCATCCAGCAGTGGGATGGATTGTAATCATTACATCATTATCATCGCTCAATGCACTCATCCAGCAGTGGGGTCATGAGGACGTCGTGACCCTGTGTAATGATTACCATCGGGGTTTTTTTTTTTCTTCCCCCTGGTGTTACAGTAGGCTGTTAGTATGTGCTCATGGCTCAGGTATGCACAGTGGCTGGAACACGCCCACATTCACTTTCCTTCCCCCCTGTGTCCATCTTCTTTCCACCGCTCCGTCCCTGCAGAGAGCTCCAAGTGCGATAACAGAGGAACCCTCAGCTCCAGCAGCAGGCCGTGCAGCTGCAAGGTGAAATATCAGGACGATGTTTTAACCGTCGATTGTTAAATCTGCAGTTCATTTGTGGTTTTGTGATGCTGATACTTTATTGTATATGCTGCCATCTTTTATTATAAAATCACACGTGGGTCACACGTGTGCACGTGTCCGTGTGCGTTTCAGAACAACGTGGCGGGCGCTGTGTGTGACGAGTGCAAGGCCGGGTTCTTCCACCTGTCGCAGGCCAACCCCGAGGGCTGCCTGCGCTGCTTCTGCATGGGCGTCACCAAGCAGTGCGCCAGCTCCACGTGGAACAGAGATCAGGTGCGCTGCCCGAGCAATGAATGGTGAAGGGGTGCGGTGAATACTTTCCGTGTCGAGCTTTGACTCGTTGCTTGCGCGAATCCTTTTCAGACGCTAAAGGGGCGAGATGCGGTGTGCAAACGCGGCGGCGGGGCGATGGAGTGTGAGCGCATGTAAATCTCAGTCTGACACGTCTGTTTGTCTCTCAGGTGCGGGGAGGCGTCAACGGGCAGCTCTTCTCCCTCTCCGACAGCGCCAACACCAAAACCATCTCTGACGGCATCTCCCAGAGTGGCTTCTCTGAAGTCGTCTACCGCTCCTTCTCCAGCGTCCCCAACGACATCTACTACTGGGTCCTGCCCGAGAGCTTCAGAGGAGATAAGGTGAGAGGAAAACCAGCCGAGCAAAAATGAGCAGGGAAGCGAAGACAGATTATTCCTCTGCCCTCTCCGTCCCCCCTCGGTCAGGCCTCAACATGCCGCCAAGTGAAAAGCCTGCGCTTCGCCCTCCTTTGAACCTTTGCACTTGAATTCACAGCCGAGCCCGACACGTGTGCCTTGTGACTTCCCCCCGCACCATCACAGGGGCGAAATACCTTTCCGCTACTCAGGTTTTGTTTAGACGAGCTTCCTCTTTTTTCACCACGCTGCCACCAGGTGACGGCCTACGGCGGCGAGCTTCGCTACACGGTGCGCTTCGCACCGCTTCAGCGCTCGCCGGTGATCGACGGCAAGCCGGACGTGGTCCTCCAGGGCAACGGCATCTTCCTGGAGCACTTCTCCCAGACCAGGCCCCTCCCACGTGTCCCACAAACCATCACTGTGACCTTTAGAGAGGTGCGTGTCGTTGAGGTTGATTGTGTTTTTTTTCGGGCAAAATTCAAATCCGCATGCGACCAGACCGAAATGTTCTCCTTGTCCCTGGCTGGTAGTCGGCGTGGCGTCGTGCCGATGGGCAGCCGTGCACTCGTGAGCACCTCCTGATGGCTCTGGCTGAAGTGAGTCTCTTCATGATCAGGGCCACCTACACAGACAACATGGACGAGAGCAGGTACGCTGGGACTACACATACATGAAGCCCGTTCACATGAATCAAAATGTATTTTTATTTATTTGTTATTTATTATATTTCATTTAACGGTGTCTTTTGTGTTAAATAGCATCTCAGACATCAGGATGGACGTCGCTGTTCCCCACTCCACGGGTAATGAACGTGCCCTGGAGGTGGAAGAGTGCGCCTGCCCCCAGGGATACAGGGGACCTTCTTGTCAGGTGCAGATTTCAAAGAAGTAGTTCAGCTTTCTTGATGTCCGCTCATTGTTTATTTGAAAAAAAAATTTGAGCTTTAATCCACATCTCACCGTCTCCATCAAGAGAGTTGATGAAGTTTGCTCAGTCGTCACCTGGGGAAACTTCAACCGCTGATAAAGACTGTGAGACTTGAGCTGTTTTCAGACATGAACTCATACAAATGTTTGGAACGTTGGGTTTGAGCAGGACATGATGACAATTCCGCAGCGCAGAGCAGTGTTTGCGTCATCAAACACGCCCACTCGCTCGTGAGTTGAGTTTTCCGGAGATTTTCGAAGGGAAAGTTGCAGAGAAAAAAACTTTGCGTTCTCAGGAAAATGTCTGAAAGCAGCTTCGGTTAAAACCTCAGGTGAGAGCTAGTAAGTGGGCCGTGAGTCAAGATTCACTTTTGTCAAAAATATTATTCCTTTGGAAAGTGGCAACCCAACGCAACATCACCAGAAATCAAGTGAGAAGTAGAGTCATTTTCGCATTGACTTCTTTAAAAACCACCAGTGGAGTCGCCCTCTGCTGGTGATTCCAGAGAATACAGGCTTCAGGCACTTCCGCATTCTCCTGACCCGGTGACTTCGTCCCTTTTTGCTCACAGGCTATGTCCTGAGGTCAAGTAGGAACTACATGGCCCTCTTTTACTTAAGTTTGCTCAAGGAAAAAAAAGAAAGAAAAGGCAATTACAGCTATGCCACGACTTGTTGCGAATTGCATTGGAGTCTTTTTTTTCCCATTACGGTCTGATAATTGCGGTGTGTCTCCCCGCTGCTCCCCGTGTTCCTCTTTGTCGCCACTTGTCTCTGACCTGCGGTGTGTTTTTCCTCGCCGCTGCAGGAGTGTGACGAAGGCTACACGCGGACCAGCTCTGGCCTTTACCTGGGCACGTGCGAGCGGTGCGACTGCAACGGTCACGCCGGCGACTGTGACCCAGAGACCGGCAGGTGTCTGGTAGGTTTTATCCTCCTCTCCCCGCTCTACCGTCGCCGAACAGGCTTTGATCTCTGCAGTGGAATGCACTAATGGTTCCTTGGCTACTTTCAACGTGTGGAAACACACTGTCGCTCCTAAGCGCTGTATAGTCGACTGTTCTGTGGATCTCACGTCTCCTCCTCGTGTGTGTGTGTGTGTGTGTGTGTGTGTGTGTGTGTGTGTGTGTGTGTGTGTGTGTGTGTGTGTGTGTGTGTGTGTGTGTGTGTGTGTGTGTGTGTGTGTGTGTGTGTGTGTGTGTGTGTCCTTAACAAAAAAGCAATGTCTCCACAACACCGCCGGGCCAAGGTGTGAACGCTGTCAGACTGGTTTCTATGGAAACCCTGTAACAGGCGGTGCCCAGGCCTGCCTGCCCTGCCCCTGCCCTGGAACCGCATCCAGCAACCAGTGAGTTCATGTCTGAAAGTCTTTTGATTTTGAAAGAAGTACATTTGAATCGGTTTTATGCGCTCAATACAGATTACCTAATCCAAAAGGATTCTGTTTGATGCAAATCATAAATGTCTGTCGCCTCAGATTCTCCCCAACCTGTTATCTGGAGTCCGATGGTCAGCCGACCTGTGACAGCTGCCCCCCCGGCTACAGCGGCCGACGCTGTGAAAGGTGCGCACCCTACCCCTTCTCTTCTCTCTCTGCTCTTCCCCCCGCCCTGTCCACCTCTCTGTGGTCGTCGGGACACTGCTCAGTGTTTGGGGTTGCCGAGCGTGGTCGGCAGCGAGGTTAGCAGGGGGCTGGCACTGGCGCCAGCTGGTTTCCCTCACAGGAAATCGATATGAGCATGTCTGTGGTTCGCATCTCTCTTGTTTTTCTGAGGCAGTTGTGATCGGTGAGCGGTGTCAGTGGAGGGATGGCAGACGCAAAATCTGTGCCCGCCATTCTGATGTACGGTGTCCTGTTTTTCCAGATCCGCAGGTTGGATATTGTTCTGTACTGTGGAGGAATAATGTTTGTTTAAAGAATAAGGGTCCTTTGGTGGTACTAAGAATATATTTCATATTTATGGAGCAGAAGTAGAAATAGAGTAATGAATAATATCGCTGTATGTCCTAAGGAAACCTTGAGTTAAGTCGGCTCTCTGTCTTACTTTTGCTTTCTTCTTCTTCTTGATTGCTTCTTGCTTCGGCTTTGCGCTTAGCTGGTAGTGAATTTTTTAAGGTGTTGGCTCACGTGATTTCTGTCTGTGCACAGACAAAACGTATTTTCTGGGTCTCTACGACATAAATGTAGATGTGGCATTTATGAGGAACTCCTGTCTGGCTAATGAATCTTTGCCGCTCCGAGGGCAAAGATGACAAACGGTGACTTTGGGTGTAGGACGCAACAGTGTCAATAGTTTATTGTTTGAAGGTATCTGCCTGTATCATACCTGACTCTGCTGTTTTGACATTAAGAGAAGAGAAGCCCTCTGCAGACAGTTGTGGGGACCCCTTCCAGGAGAAGCAGACAGAGGGCTTCCTGCCTGTGGGATGTGGACCTGAAGCAGTATACAATTTTAGTTGGGACAAAGAAATACAGTACGCCAGTGGAGATGAAGATAGTGATGACGACTTTGACTTCATGTCGCCCGTCACCACTGTCATCCCCACGAGGACTTTACTGTCTACTGAAGCTAAAGATCGCACTCCCCAGTCCACTGAAGCAATAGGGATGGGCAATGGCTCAGTCACTCCCAGCAGATCAACATCCAGACTCCCACCACGCTTCACACCCAGCCCGGAGAGAAGACACTCCAGCTTCCAGCGTCTGCTCCGGATTCACCTGAACACCTTTAACCAGCGGCTGAGCATGCTGGAAAGCAACACGCTTGATATGAAGGAGAGCATTCACAGTATACAGGACCAACAGAGTCGTCTCACCTCCCAGCTGAAGGAGCTCATCGTGGTCCAGTCGGCCGGGGAGAAGAACAAGAAGGTTGGCGAGCTGGAGAAGGGCCACACAGACATGGAGTCCCGTCTGAGCAGACTAGAGGGAAGGCTAGAAATCCTGATCGACGGCTTCACTGCCCTGGCTCAGGAGATGAACAAGATGAAGCGTGCAAGACACGTCTCCCGTTCGCCCCAAGAGAGGAGGGCGCTGCCTTCACTCGCCACGGTCCTCGAACTCCCGTTTTACTCAACACCCCCCCCTCCAGTCAGACTTATACCTACCGAAACACCACTCACCAGTAGAGCCACAGTGGCCAAAAGCATACCTACACCAGGCCTTCCGGCAAACAAACGCACCTCTGCTCCTAAGGGAGGTAGACCAAGGACTGCATCTAGAATAAAACCCAAAACTACGCTGGAGCCTGAAACAAAAAGGCCAGAGGGTAGAAGGTCTGCTGTGACTGTAAAACCTGTTTCACAGCCAAGCAAAACAAGATCAAAGAAAGTCAAAGAAGCGGCAACAATCACTCAATTTCAACTGGAGCCCCCGCCTCACAAATCAACGTCCGCCAGAGTTCCTCAGCTGCATAAACAATCTGACCAGGCCAACAAAAAGCCTTCGACACCACCTATCAAAAACAATGGACGTGATAAGGCGTTTAGGTCAGATGCACCAGTTCCAAAGAAGGTTCAGGAGAGGGGGAAGTCTTCAAAAGGAGATTCAAAGAATCCGTCAAAGCCACAAAATGAAAAAAAGTTGGTCTCTCAGAAAACTAGAAATTCTGCCAAGGACACAGTCTCAACCACAAAGCCTACCAGGTCAACTTCTACAAGGAAGTCTAAAACGACAGTAAGAAGAAGGACTCCTGCTAAAACCAAGGTTACCGCGGCGAAGAAGAAGGTTACCACGGCAGCGAAAAGGACATCAAATCCATCCAAGACCAAAACTACCACTACTGCAAAGAAAGGAGCAAAAAAACCGCAGAAGAAAAAGAAGACGAACTCTCAGTCGGGTGTTCTGGACCTACTGAGGTTGTTGAAAGGGGGTCAAAAGTCCACGAAGCACAAAACGAATCAAGATGGTTCTCTTCATGTTGTCCTGGGAAGGCTGGCCATTCCCATCAAAATCATTCCTGATGATTGAGGAATATTGTGTCTTCTTTCGTTATTTTATTTTTCATTTTTTTGCCCATTGTTTATATGTCTAGGCTCTGATCCGTATATTTAATTCTGTAACTGCTACCACCGCAATTTACCTTCATGAAGGGACTGATTTTATGACGCTGTTTAATTGCAGCAGGGCCTTCCAGATGTTTCAACGCGATGCTGATGTGTTCATTTTAGTAGTTTGGTATTTGATGGTTTTAAAGGTGTATTTTATGACAAAAGAACTATTGCACAAAATCCCGCTATGAAGAGATAGCGTAGCATTAGTACCTCTCGTGTGTATACATTTGTTCATGTTGTTATGGCTAGACTACCTCAAATTTTACCCCCAATGCCTCGTAAGATTAGATCGTATTTAAAATCTTGTGTACGTCGTGCTTGTTTCCTGCATTCACATGGGTATGTCTTCAGGATTTGTTTCAAATGATGCCGTATATTTTCGTGTCCTGGAAATGCCCCTACACCTCCATGTCACCCTGAGCTTTCAGGAGAAAATCACATGTTTGTAACATATGCGCTGCTTCTTTTAAGATGAATAATTTAACCAGTAATCCATAAAATGTCCTACGTGTTTAGGTCGGTTCCACCTTTCGTTATAAAGATCTAACTGGTGATGCAAGGTTTTCAGGAACACCAGTTAGCATGCCAAGTTTCAACCTAACAGACACAGCACAAGACTATCAGTCTAACAAGAAACATCATACTTATTTTGTTTTTCAAATATTTTTTAGAAATAATGAGGCTTAACCTGTACGACCACGGATGTCAATGTCAGATTGTCCACCCCTTTTGTCCAGACTGGAATTTCTCGTCAACTATTGCATTTTTAAATGTTGGATTTTGAAATTGCAGACATCCATATCCCCCAGAAGATGAACCCTATTGATTTTGGTGATCCCCTGACTTCTACTTTAGCATCATTGTGAGATATTGTATTTACTGAAATGTTTCAATCACATTTGGAAAGATTCTCAGGATTACTGTAATGATCTCCTGACCGTTCAGCTAGCAGCATCATCAGGTCAAAATTAAAATGTTTCCAATACTTTGGTTTATGATAAAACAGTCAAGACACTTCCATTGGTTTCAGCCGCACTTTGTGTTAAGTGCCAATTAGAAACTCTTTAAATTAAGTTGAACATGCTAAACATTATACATGCAAACATTAGCATATTACAATTGCCATTTTGTGTAAGCATGCTAACTTTTAGGTCAATGCACAAGATTGTAGACTCTGGTTTTTTGATCGTATATTTAAGTATCCAGGTTGTCTTGAATTTCATGTAGAGTTAATAAATTGGTGCTACGCAACCAGAAAGCTCAATGAAATAAAAAGGGATCATCTGACTACCATGTTTTTCTGCTGTAGCAGGGCCAGAGTTTTGTATCATAAAAAGTATGATCTTATTGTCAGCATTTAGAGAAGTGTAGAAGAAATCATCATATGTCTATATAAATGATATTTCTATAAATTCCGGAGTGATGAACATGTTTATTTTTAATTGTGTCATTTTACCGTGATGTACCACATTGTTTGTCATGTTATGCGTATTATGTCCTTTCATAATAGTCTTTGGCTCTGGACACTTTTTGCATCACAATTATCCATTTGGATGTATTTTTTTCTAATTCCCCATGGAATGAGTCATTATCCTCATCTTTAAATCTATAAAACAACCCTGACTGGAAGGACTGTTGCATTTAACCACACATTAGAACCTGCTGTGCATCTCAGAAGTTAGTTTGAATAGGATTTGTCCCAAAATAATAAACGAGCTCATAGCATGTAGGTCCTCTTTGTTGGCTGTTGACCTGCGGACCTGGACAGTTGAGGTAAGACTGACAGCAGTTGTCCTCGGGGCAACCTGCACAGATCTGTGGTTGGATTAGCCTTCGCTCCGGTGGCAGTGGCGTTGTTTGCTTGGGTTGAAGGCGTGTGGCTTTGCTGTGTCCCAATATCAGGGATGACTTTCCTTGGCATCTTGATCTGCGGCTCTATGCTCACTTCTGCTTTGTTCTGATATCAGTTTTGTGTTTGCAAAGCTTTTAATTTTTTCCTCTTTTTTTTTCCTTTTTTTTTTAAAAAATCTGGTGATATTTCCTGATTCTCTGTGAGGTGTTTCACCTGTGCAACAGTGATACGAGAGATGGAATCAACATCTGAGACATGTTGAATGTTTTAGCAGCTGCTACGCTCCGTCCATCTCTAATGCGATCAGGGTTTCGTCATCCTTTTCTCCTGGAATACTTTTTTTTTTCACATAAAAAAAAAGCTGGGGTTTTGTGATTTGTAGGCCATGTTGGTATTTAACACCAGTCTTTGGTGTGGAGATGTGTGCTTACTGGATGGAATAATAGAAGAGTTTATGTTCCTTTGTTCTTGGTTGAGGTTTGCCTTGGGTCAAGAAGACTCCCTAAACAGCTAAATGCATCACCCCTTGCAGACTCCGCAGCTTCCTGCCTCATTGTTCTTTCGGTAGAAAAAACTTGTTGAAAACTTCTTGACTGGAAATATTCACTGTCTATTTTTATTTCAGATGTGCCGCAGGATACACTGGCAACCCGCAGCTTGGACAGAGATGCACTGTTGGCAACAATGAAGTCAATGGTACATTTTGTATTTTGATCCATGAAAATGACTGACGTAGCTTGTTCTTTATCTTAAAAAGAGTTGTAAAGATTTATTTAATAACAATCATTGTGTCCGTTACCAGAGAGTTAGTACACACTGATCTGTTCTACTGCCCTGCAACAGGTAACTGCTACAACTGTGACCAAAGGGGAAGAGAAAGCTGCAATGGTGGCGGTTGCCGCTGCAAGGTGATCAAACAAAGACGCTTTTTAAAAATGTACACTAACTCCCTGGTTGCGTGTCCCGGACCTTGTGTCTCATTCCCCCCACTCTGTGTTCCAGATGAACGTCGACGGTCCATCTTGCTCCAACTGCAAGTCTGGAACCTTCCATCTCAGCCAGGAAAACAAAGATGGCTGCCTTTCCTGTTTCTGCATGGGCGTCACTCAGCAGTGCTCCAGCTCAACGTACTACAGAGACCAGGTAAGACCTGCGAGTGCTGCAACGTGAAGTAAATGACTCCGGTGCTGTGAAGCGGTTCATACCTGAAGAAAAGATTTGAACTCAGCAACCAATTCATACACAAGTTTGCACTGGATAAAGCCGCTCTGTGAGTTACACGGAGAACAGACGGGTGTGGTCTAACTATCTGGGAAGTCTAAATTCAAGCCCTAAGTGGATTTAAGCCTGTAACATCACATCCACAGAGATTGACTGATATCTCCCCATGTAAGCAACTAACTGCTGTGCACTTACACTCCCACCTTTTCAGTGAATGATGCAGGGAAGACTATGAATGTATTTTTTATTGTCTGTTGAGAAGGTCTGCTGTAGCATAAGAATGTGTTTTGTTATCTATAATGCAGATTATGAAGAGGTCAGTACAAGAAATGTACAAACATGCTTGTAGTGACACTAAGTTTCGATTCTTGAAACTTTTAATGGGGCGTTACTCAACGAATTTTTGCTTTCGCGTAACTTTGCGCGAGTTTAGCCGAGTTTTTTCCTCGCATACTCTCTGCCAAGCCATCTCCGTCTTCGCCCGGTCACGATACAAAAAGCGAGTCGAGCGAGGGTTTTATCCTTCACGTCTCGTTCAACGTCAGGACGTCTGACGTCAGAGAGGATCTCAACGCTAACTGGCTTTCGCAAAACAACGCTTCACCCTAATATTAGCTAAAGTTTAAATACTCAAGCAAGTATAACTATTGAAGTAAATTTTTGCTCCTTCCTGCTATTCGTGCACATTCGTATCTCCCGTTGTGAGCGACGCAAAATTTGTTATCAACATCAACAGTGTTCATGCGGTCAGCAAAGTGAACCATATGTCTTCGCCAATCACGATCAAAATCGCCGCGTAGAATTCCCTATAACTTTATCACTTACTATTGAAATCTTTACCAATGATTGCTTTTCGAAACGTGCCCTTGCAGGTGTCCTCGGCCTTCACTCCGGGGAACTTCCAGGGATTCGCGCTGGTGAACCGCCAGCGCACCAACCGCATCCCGACTGGTTTCACCGTGGAGGTTTCCACCGAAGGCACTCAGCTGTCCTACAGCAACTTCGACTACCTGGGACAGGAGCCTCACTACTGGCAGCTTCCAGGCGTCTACCAGGGAGACAAGGTCAGTATCGAAGAGCACATGAGAAGAAGTAGCCAAAGCAAGACCACAGACCCCGCAGTGCTGTCTACGAGGGGGTTGAGCAGCAGAAACTTGTAGACCACTCTTCCTCATCTATTGCTGTCTCCATTGTGATGCTTTTTCTTGCTTCCAACCTCTGCCAGCCTTTATTTTTTCAAGCAAATGTGTGCAGGTTTCCTTCACTGTCTGTTTGCAACGTCTGAACGTCTATTTTTCTGTGACATTTTTTGAATGTGCGTTTGCCCCCCTTTCACTCTGTATAGAAAGATTCTGTCTTTAGTCGGATAAAACGAGCAGAGCAGGTACGGCGGTGTCGGTCGCTGGTTGTCGTGTTGTGACATTTGAAATGCTGTCTGGCATGTAATTTTTGAAGTGGCATTTTTGAGCAGTGTTTGCCGTTTTCAGCAAGTTGTTTTGGCTTTTTAGATCTGCTTTGTGATCCCATGAGCCATGTAAATGGGTTGATCATTAATGGTCCATTAAAGAGCTTCATACAGTTTAACTTTTTTGCCTCGAATAACAACGGCCGTAAAAGATACTCCCAAATACCGCCAGCTCGGTGACAAGGAAAGTGATCAAAGAGCTTGCTTCATCCACATCAATAGAGCGACTCGCACTCGCCAGAGGAGCGGCTGAGGAAGGATGCTTCCATCTGGAACCGGATGGCCTCAGAGCGCAAAGACGCCCACAGGGCCAAAAGGGCAAGCCAGGTATTTGGTGTGAACTGCGCCGTAGAATGGTAGCTACTCTTAGTACGTCTGACCGGAATCACCGAGGCACAGTGTTTCTGCCGTTATGAGCCAACACACCGAGCGTTCGTGGACATCTATGGACACGGGCGTAGCACTGGGGGGGGGGGGGTTAACTGCCCAGGGCCCAAGGGGGAAGGGCGGCTGGAGCTGCTAACTAACTGTAACTTTTACTACCTGAATACAGTAGGAGTTAGCTAGTTACTATTACAACACACACACAGAATCATAAATTAATCAGCATCATAGCTGCGGAAGGGGCCCAAAGAGACTGCCTATGTATGGGACCCAGAATTTGGTGCTACACCCCTGTCTATGGAAACAAAAAAAATTCTGTTTGTTTAAACATTCCCTCGGTTCATAGATATGAGTCACCTGGGTTTGATGAAGGGTCACTGATCAGAGGCATGTTGTTGGATTGGTGACCTGGTCACCTCAGTGCATGTAAACCTTTGAGTTGCCCCATTCAGAAATCGTGGAGTGAAAAGCATGAAGAGCGTGCATCACGAGGAGTCTAACTCTCAAACCGTGCGTCCGTCATCTTTACTGTTCCCATGGTTACTGTTTATCCGGTGCCCCAACTCTCCGCCTCCCCAGGGTGATGTCAGACAGCTGGATGATGAGGTCTGGGCGCTCTTCTCTAACTTCTCCAAGGGACGAGCGGGTTCCCCTCCCTTCTTCCCCTCCTCCTTTTCTAAATCCTCCTCCTCCTCCTCTTCCTCCTCCTCTTCCTCTTCTTCGTCTTCACGGCTCCCGACTTCCTCTTCCTCCTCCTCTTCGTCCTCACGGTGGTCTTTGCGTAACCTGAGCCCCCCTTCTGCTCCGTCTGGCATCGCCTCTCCCGTTGGGCCAACCAGGCCCCAGCGCTACTCCCCGGGCCACGCTCCTCGCCTGCAGGTAGACTCCCAGTGTGATGGAGGGTTATGGGTAGTTTATGAGCCCTTTTTTCATTTATTTTATTATTTTCATTTCCTGCTCATATTCTCCCGTTTCTCTTTGGGGATCTGCGGATCAACAGAGCAAGAACAGAGTGAGCGAGACTTCTGCCGGTGCCTCTGCGGACAGCAGCAAGGTAGACGGTGGCATGGCGGACTCGGCGTTGGCACACACACACACACACGCACACGGGAACCCGCCGCCCCGTGTCTTTGATAGAAAGAAAAGTTAATCTACAACAGCGCGTCCCTCGGTTTCGTCCGGGGCAGTTAGTGTTTTCTTGTTGCGGAATATGTTTTTAATTAATAGTCGCCGAAGAGTGGATGTGTTCACGGGTGGTGTTTTTCCCCAAGCAAACTCCCACTCTCGCTGTGCTGTCACCGTAATTGACCGCTTGAGAGCAGCGCTGGTTTTTACAGTGGCCTGTCATTACACCACCGCCTGCTTTAAAACTAAAAAACTGTCATTTTCACATTATCGACAGCGGGGGCTGTTGCTCTAGTCGTCAGACATAAACAAAGTGCCGACCTCGAACGCCGTTATCAGACTGTCAGCGGACTTCTTTCTTTGCACTTGTACTAGAGAGTATATGTCCCTGTAGGAGTCTTACCGGGTGGTGCTCTTCGCCATTGCCCGCCCGCTTTTTTCTCTGCCTGCTCGTGTTTGGAGTGTCGCCGACCTCTCCCTCTTCCTCTGTGGCTTATTCTCTTGTGCCTTCTCCTTCCCCCTGTGCCTCTCAGTACGCTCTGGTCTACAAAGGTTTCAGCTTGCACCAGGATGATCTGCTCCGCTGGCAGCTGCCGGCGCAGTTCACGGGGGATAAGGTAACTGTTGGACACCGGTGGCGATGTCCCCTCCTTGAGCCCCCTGGTCACAGCAATAACGCGCCTCTGGTATCCTCCAGAACTCCCCGACTACCCCTCATGTCCACAGCCCCTGTGCCCTTCACTACGTGTACTGCTTGTTTTAATCCCTTAACTTTTGTAATGTAATGTACTACCTTTCCTTGACTTCCTGCACCACGTTCCTCCACTGTAATTAAGAGAGGAAAGGGCATTTGACATTTATTTTGTAAACTTTAATCTTTATTTTGGTTTTTTTGCGCATATTACCAAACTTTTTGTTCAATGGAGATTCTAACAATCAATAGATACAAAAGGAAACGGAAACGTGGCTACAGGATTCCACCGTCAAAGTACTAATCCAGTATCTTGAAATCTACACACTAGTTAGGTCATAAACTATTTCCCGCTGCCATAAATCCTCCATTTCTCACATTCATGAATGAAAACATTTCATTTTCATGTTTTCGTCAAGCACGTTTTAAAGGTGATCTGTATTCCGCTTCTATAAAGTTGGTGGATTCAAAAGAGAGATAGTTTTTTTTACATGACAAGTGAGCTAGACTTCCTTTGTAAAAAAAATGGGTGCAGTGCCCCTTTAAGCACCTTCACCACATTTAGTGACATTCACGTCATCACAGCAGCCTTTTGACATCCCACACACAGGATATGATGTTACCAAATAGACTGTGTTGCTGCACACGTGCGTCGATGTTTCGTCACCGGAGCTGACATCTAAAGCCCCCCCCCCCTCTTTTGCTAACACTGTTGTAGGTGGGTTCTTACGGCGGTAAGCTCAAATACACCATCTCCTACGTGGCCGGTCCGAGAGGAACACTGCTGGATGATGCTGACGTGCAGATTATTGTGAGTTTCCCTCTCCCGCTGTTTTTTTTCTCTCGCGCGGTTACTGTTCGTGAATGTGTCGCATTTACCCGCCTGCGTCGTTCCCTGTAGGGCAACGACATCACCCTGGTAGCTCGTCTGCCCTGGCAGAGGAGGCAGCAGGGCAGCAGAGAGACTCAGCGGTTTGAGGTTGTCTTCAGAGAGGTGAGTGGCTCGGAGCAGCGCGGTGACAAGGTGAACATGCGTTTGTAAAAAGGCCCCCGAAGAAAGACGTTTCTTCCTATGGTATGAAGAACAGCTGCTGATTTTCCTCTCTTTTAATAGGAAAACTGGAGTCGTCCCGATGGCATGCCGGCAACCCGTGAGCACCTGATGATGGTTCTGGCGGATCTGGATGACGTTCTCATCCGAGCGTCGTACTCCACCGAGATGCGGTCCTCCAGCATCTCCGAAATCAACATGGAAGTCGCCGTGCCCAACTACAGCGGCTTGGCACAGGCCCTGGAGGTGGAGCAGTGTCGCTGCCCACCTGGATACCAGGGACTCTCTTGCCAGGTGATTCATCTTTCTGAACTCTTGGCTGTGGGAGCGATACGGGCCTAAGATGTCTCCTTCAACATATCTCAATCATAACGTCTGTTTCAGGACTGTGCCCCGGGGTATACTCGCACGGGCGGAGGTTTATACCTGGGTCACTGTGAGCTCTGTGAATGCAACGGCCACTCGGACTCCTGCCACCCGGAGACGGGCATCTGCACGGTATGACGCACCAGGCTGACATTCGACTGTGCAGCCCTGGGCGAGATGGACGGATGCCTAATGCGACATGTCTCTCCTTCCAGAGCTGCCTGCACAACACGCAGGGTAAGGTCTGCGAGCAGTGCGCCCCTGGCTTCTTCGGCGACCCCACCGTCGGCACTCCGGAGGACTGCCAGCCCTGCGCCTGCCCTCACGCTGACCCCGACAACCAGTGAGTGCTGGCGCGGATAACAAGACCTCGCGTTCCACCTCCATTCACAGCCCGGGACGCGTCCGCGTCTGGCTCGCTCGCTCGCCCCATGTGTCCAGCAAAATTCCACCGGCTTCTAAATCCCGACGCTTGATTCGTTTCCCGTTGTTTAAGCTGTTTTCCGCCAACTGGCACCAAACATGGCACATATTCATTTTCCCCGTTGATCCTGGCATTTTTCACAAATCAGGATTTTGTTAAAAGGACAAAATCTCGCCGAGTGCCAGTTAAAAAGGCAAAGTTTTGCAGGGAATCAGTTGAATATTGAACCTGGTTGCTACCATATGATTGAGTTTCTCGTCCGTGTGTGTTTGGCCTCGCGTGACAGGTTCTCCCCTACTTGTGAGAGCCTTGGAAACGGAGGCTACCAGTGCACCGCCTGTCAGCCCGGCTACACTGGCCAGTACTGCGAACGGTAAGAGAAACTAGATGCGGTCGCAAGGAGCCGCTGAGGTGTGCTTGATTTTGACTGAAGTGCACTCACGGGGTCAACTGTGTGGTTAAGTTGTCTGTCTACGTCTGCGTGTGTCATCAGCTGTGCCCCCGGATATGTTGGCAACCCACAGGACAGAGAGAAGTGTCGTCCGTACGATGGTAAGGCCGCATTTTCGTTTTTAATAGAAATGAGACTGAACTGTTAGAAAAAAACATGTTGTTGCAGAATGAAAATAAAAAAGGCCTGAGCTCTACGTGGGCTTGAAATACAGTTTTTATCTCATAAGCATAATGAGCTTATGACGGGAAAGTGTTTTGCAGAAGACGCTAAGAAAGGTGGGACTAATTTCTCAAAGTCTCCAGTTTAGATCACAGCTTCTTCTTTTTTTTAATCAATTTCCCTTCTACTAATAGTGTAAAAATATGTAAGTTTAAGAACATGAAGTAGATTTATTCAGAATTATCCACTTCAAACTTATCTCTATGGTGTCCCTCCAGTTTTTGCTCTGTGAAACACCAATGAGAAGTCTAGTCTACTGCCTACGCAGACAAATAGCAACAACATGGAAGCCGAGAGAGTTCAGTTGTATAAATATGTGTATAATATATGTATTTAATGTATTCATTTATCAGTTATCTAATCAAAAACAAACACCGTACGGGAGAGACCTGCCAGATTGCCAATTGTCTGCAATCCGCAGCGTGTTGGCGGCGCTCGCCAAATACTTTAGTGGAAAAGTTCCCTGGTGACGTTTCCTGTTTTTTCGCACTCTGCAGCTGCAGCCTCCCTGGTGGTGAAGGTTTACCCCGAGAGGGTCCTGGCTTCGCAGGGCGGGCCGGTCACTCTGCGCTGCCAGGTGTCCGGCTCTCCTCCGCACTATTTCTACTGGTCCAGGGAGGACGGACGGCCCATATCCGGCAGCGCCGACCGACGCAGACAAGGTGCGGGACACACTGTAGATGGCCTATCGTTGATACGCACATTGTAAACGGGGACGGCACGTTTGAGTGAGACGCCCCTTTCTCCTCGTCCGACTGTGCAGGAGCAGAGCTGTACTTCCCCAGCGTCCAGCCGAGCGACGGCGGCGTCTACGTCTGCACCTGCCGCGACCAGCGCAGCACCAACAGGAGCCGCGCTGAAATCGTTGTCACAAGTGCGTCCGGTTCTCACTTCCATATTAGCACCTCACAGGATTCAGGCACACACAGATGCCGTCCATGGTTGAACACATGGGTTTGGCTCATGCACGGATTACGCAAGGTCTGATTATTCATTGTCATTTCACTGTGTCGTGGAGCTTTTGTAGAGGATTCGAACTGGTTTCTCCTTTCTACGAACTGATGCCTGATAAAATAAAATGTTTGCCGTCACTGAACTCACACTGCAATTTGCAATACTCAACGTCTCATGAAATGTCCGTGTAAAATACTCGTCCCCTGCGTTCCACCAGGTGTCCCGTCCAAACCCATCGAGGTGACAGTGGAGGAGCCCAAGGCCCAGACTGTCAGGGTGGGATCCACCGTGAGCTTCATCTGTACTGCGAAGAGCAAGGTAGCGCCGGCCGATTACTATCATTGCATTATGCATTATGAGAATATAGATACCCACTCTCACATACGTGCATCTTTCTGATACCAGCTGCTGGACAGATTAGCTGAGTTTAGCATGAAGACAAAACTGACATGGCCGCGCGTGGATTCTGCTACGGCCAAAGCCAGATTGGCTGGATCCCGGCGCAGTTCCGTATTAAACCGACAGACATGATTATGGGATCGATCTTATCTCAGCAAGAAAGCTAATAAGTGTATAATCCAAAACTACTCCTACTGAAATTTCTGAGCGTCGGTGCACGTTGCCGTGATCTCGTGAGGGGATCAGCTGATAGTTGAACAACAAGAGCGCAGTTTCTCCCAATGTCTTCGCCTTCATGACTTCTGTGTGTTTGCCCCGCTCGGCCCCCCTCCGCAGTCCCCGGCCTACACCCTGGTGTGGACCCGCATGGGCAGCAACGGGAAGCTTCCCAACCGGGCCATGGACTTCAACGGCATCCTGACGATCCAGAACGTCCAGCCCGAGGACGCCGGCGTCTACGTCTGCACGGGCTCCAACATGTTTGCCATGGACGAGGGCAATGCGATCCTCTACGTGCCAGGTTCGTGATCCTCGGCACTGCGTTCCATTACCCATCAACTCCCCCCACCCCCCCACGCTGCCACCCGACCAGCTCTGGCTCCTGTAGTTCCACCCCACCCCCACCCTAAACCCGAGTCCCCCACCTCCAGCTTGGAATGTCGCATGCTTTGTCTGTTTGCATTCATCATTGTGCACTGTAAACACTTGTCTCCGGGTTAACAGCTTGATACGCTTGCAGTTCTAACTCCCAATGCTTTTGCCGTGTGCTCTCGGTTACCAACACGCTGTGTCTTGTCATAGACGTGGGCGATCTTTCCCCCCCCCCCCCCCCCAAAAAAAAATCATATCACGATCTTTTGAAGACACAATCACGATCCACAACCTAAGATCTTTCTTCCGTTATTGTTAGCGAATCTGAATGACGCCGTATCTTAAGCTACTGTGGATAGAACGTGACGGCGTCAGTCGCGTCTTTCAAACGTCCGCGGCGTGTTTGTTTTTTTTTTAAACAGCTTCAACGCGTCGGTCAATAATTCCCTTTTTTCTATTTCGGGACCACGTGAGCTGCAGACGAGTGAGGTTGTACCGACCTGAGGGAGACACTCTCAACACACTCTGCCGTCAGACTTTTCCCTTAAGGTTTTTGAATATATGTATTTTTTTATATCAGTGTCGACCGGTGCCTGACAAAGTTTCCGTCCTGCTGCTCGCCCACACTGGATTGTTTGTTTTTTTAAATATCATTCATGACATATTTAAATACATAGAGAAAGATGATATCATGATACAATTTGGCCAATCAAGCGTACACACCATCAAATTTCACAACCGCAAGGATTTGCTTGAAGAGCAGATTGCGGATCAATCACGGTATTCCATCCTCGGATCGCCCACCTCTGTCTCGTCCCGCTGCCTCCTCTTAACTCGCTGTGTGATTCTTTCTTTTTTCTGTGTGCTCGATATGAAGAGAAATACAGCTTGTGGGTCTGGTCATGAAACAAAAGCGTAGACTACTTAATTTCCCAGATCACATTTTGGGGGCTTACGTTTGCAGCTTCAGATTCCGCCGACGGGCTCACAGAACTCACGACACATTGCTCCAGACCTGGGACAAATGAGCTCACTGTCCGACCGGGTGATCTGTGGGAAATGCTCTCCGCCAGCACACGCTGGCGGAGTTCACTTCCTTTCCTCTTGGTTGATTTGTTGTTCACATTGGTTGAATTAATCGGTGGTGGTGCGGTTGCTTCTCGATCACGGGTAGAGTTGCTGTTTGCTGCTGTTCGGGGTTTTACCAGCAGGGCTCTGGATTCTGGGGTCTTGTCTTTTTTAACTCTGGGCTCCTGGCCCCCCCCCCCCCCCCCCCCCCCCCCCCCCCCCCCCCCCCCACCCCCCCACCCCCCCATCCCCCCATCCCCCCATCCCCCCCATCCCTGCCTGAGCTGAACAGTGTAATGATGAGGAGGAGTGCAGGATGCCAGGATCGGTGCTTAGTGACTCGACTGCGACTGACGTCCAAAGAGGACTTCAGTGAATCTGGAGGAGAAAAGTACAGATAAATAAAAAGTAATATGCGTGTCGTTCCACTCCAGTATTCCTTCCCGACATCACTGACTGCTGTGTTACTCTGAAGATGAATGTCCACGGTGCTATTAGCCAATCACTTGGCTAAATCTGTATTTGAATTCAGTTTTGTGCTACTGTAACACTCCTCCAGTCCTTCAGTGTCGGCAGAAGTCGGCCCCGTTTGTATTGATTGTTACTCATCATATTTACCGTAATTGGTAAAGTATTTAAGACCTGACTCTTTTAAGGAAAAACACTGTTTAAAAAAAAATGAATCCTAATTATGTCAATAATCAGCCAAGTTGTATATTATGTTCTTTTTATTTACATCACGTCAATGTTGTCGGCACATTTTTTTTTAATTGATTGACTGAAATATGTTGACCTGAAATGTTTCCATGAAATCAAATATATCAGAAATGTTTGAATTAATTTTTTTCTTTTTTGTATTTTTTTTTTGCAATAACCGTACATATTGTGTGTTTACAATTTTTTGTAATTTGCAATTTTTATCAGAAAATATTTTTTATATGTCTCTAAAAAAATCTCACGCCTCAACGATCACAGGTCATATATTAGACCTTTTTTAAAATATATATACATTTGGTCTTCATTTCTTTACCATGACTGCATTTATTTTGATTTGTTCATTTTTTTTTTATTGACACAAAAGCTATGACACTGCGAATATACCCAAAGGTGCGTCTGTAAAGATTTTTACTCATAGGACACGTAACTGATGTAATGTACACACGTCACGTTTTAATGTATTTATCTCAACTGTGAAAATATTTTGTGAGGGAAAAAAAACGAGAAAACCGATTAAAAGCAATGACAATAGCTCAAACCGATTTGCAGATTAATGGATGTGGCTCATCAACCACAAGCTGTATGTCGGCTTTTTAACAGCTGAAATGTAATGAGTGTCTTTCCAAACGGCTTCTCGCAACTAACCTGCATGTCTCACGTGTGGCTATTCTGCAAACCCCTCCTCTCTCCCGTAGCTGCTGGAGTGGATTTGTGTGTTTGTGTTCATGAGTGTTTTTAAATTCTGAACAGAAAGAAGCGTTGTGGAGCTTTTGTTGTTCTTTTGTGTATGACTGATGCCGAGCCTCGCGTAACCACTAAATGTAACGGTCAATATGGACGTTCCAAGCAACACGCTCCATTTTCTCAATAAACATAAATCAGGTAAGTGTGGAAAATTGAACGCATGTAACTAGGAATTAAATGGCACCAACAATCGTGAGATAAAACAAAAAAGGATAATCAGTAAAACTTTTTTATTTTTTTAAAAAGCTTGATTTTGAAGGTGGTGCCAGTTGATTTCAAGTTCGCGATTTGCCGTCGCACGTTTACATCATGTGTGACACTTTGTTGGGATCAATTGGACGAAACCCGCGATTGTCCCCGGGGGGGGGGGCAGAAAGGTAAACTGCTGTTACCCTGGAGAGCTCACCTGTCAAGTTTACCTGTTCCCCTCCTTCCCTCCCCTTCCTCCAGAGGCCTCACAGACTCAGATGTTTTACACAGCCTATGAAATGTTTGAAGGACACAGAAAGTGTAAGTCCACGTTGGGCACAGTTTTTTTTTTTCTCTGTCCCCCCTCTCTGCCCCAGGATGCCTGGAGGCGACCTGGCCTCTCTCGCTCCGCGTCATGCATGCACTCACCTTCCGCAGCATGGATACACTGGTGGTCCGGTAGCGTCCATGTACAATCGACCGAGCACCTCTTGAGAACACAGAAACCCCCTACGCCCACTCTCACACACGATGGCCCGCATCACATCTGTGTTGTCGAATCATCTCTGGTTGAATTTACCGTTCGTCAAAAGATGGCTTTTTGTTTTCAGGTTTATTATGACGTTATTAAAGTTCCCGTCCGTGTTAGAGTCAAAGCTCATAAGATTGTACATGAGCATTACTGGCTCCCACCCTGGCTCTTCGGGTTCATCGGGGTCCATCACTGCAGGAAAAAAGGGCATGTTCCTTCTTACGGACAACTCCTTGTGAATGTTGAGGCTACTTTCCATCATCCCAAACAGATCAGTCAGTGTTACACTGTAAAAATATAAACCATTAGAAGTATTTTACCACTTCAAAGACCTGCCATCTTAGATGAAGAACCACGCCGTTACACTAGAAGACTAAACCCTAATACTGTCACTGGGAAAATTGGACAAAAACTATTATTTCCTGAATTTTGTTTTGATTATATTTGACAAAATAAAAAAATTCATAGGGATATTTTAGATTCGATCTTCTGTCTGGCAGTTGTCTGCATTGTCAGGTGCAAGATGCTAATTTATTTTGCGCGACAGTGTCTCCACATTCAGAGACGAGAGATGTCCCTTTCCTCTTCTTCATCCTCTTTGCACTCTCTGCTCTTTCCTCCATTTCATTTTCCTTCCTCAGGAAACACGCTGTTCTAGGCAGTAGCTGTCACCTGGGCTTCAAACATCATACTGTGCTTAATACATCCCATCACACCCTCGTTACATCATAGCCGAATGTGGGTGGCAGACTGGGCGTCCGATGGGAGAGGCTGAGTTTCAGTGCGTCACACGGATGTGATGTTAACAGATGGAAGTCGAACTCGGTCGCAATCGGAACATACAAGAAAATAGCGTTTCCCTCTGCACCACCA
Organism: Scophthalmus maximus; assembly: GCF_022379125.1. Lineage (NCBI taxonomy): Eukaryota > Metazoa > Chordata > Actinopteri > Pleuronectiformes > Scophthalmidae > Scophthalmus > Scophthalmus maximus. The sequence goes on along the minus strand of NC_061517.1, from coordinate 4,153,187 downwards.
TTGGTATTTAGAAAAAGTAGCTTTAATCTTCAACGTTTTAGATATATCTGTCTTTTTTGCCTCACAAACCCAATTGGAGGTGGATGGAACTACTTCCTCCTAAAGATCTCGTGCCTATTAATCTGTTGACGGCATGATTTACGCATTATCCAGAGAAACAACGACACCGTTTCCTCAGAGACAGAATCGCTGGCCATGCATGTGGACGGTCCAGTCTGAAATATCACACCATCTATTGGAAATATGACTTATTGACCCCCCTCCCAGAGGATGAATCCTACTGTCCTACCTACTTTTCATTCAACAGCACCATCAATTTCTATCTTTCTTATTTGAAACAATTTTGTGAAGATGTTCATGGTCAACAGGCGATTTATCCTTATGACTGTCTGACTTTATCCTTGAGGTTTTTGTAAGTAAACCGCTCGGTGGCTAACGCTGCAATTTGGTCCACACACGCTTGAACCCACGAGTTGTAACAACCATCCCTTTCTAATCTAGCGACCGTCGTCGGGTCAAAATGTTTCAGCGTAAGATCTGATCCGTTAGCTTCAGCTGTACTTTGTCTACCACTAAATTACATGCTAATGTGTGCTAAACTAAGATGGTTCAATTAACGTCAGCATGTTAGCATTGTTGGGCTTTAGCACAAATTGGGGCTGTGCAGTACAGCTAACCTGCTAGCATTGCTGTAAACCGCGATTAGTCTTCACTGATTTCAGCAGTGTAAATAAAATTCCTTTCCCCTGCGTACTGGGGTGAAGGCAGACATTTACTCTGTCTCAAAACTTGGACAGATGAAACTAAAAAATCCTCTGCTCGGTCACAGACCACCAGAGGTACTGAGGCGATATGTTTTTTTCTTAATATCTTAATCTATGGCAGAGACTCTTCAGATTCTGTCAAATCAGATCAGATTGAGATCAGATAGATCTCGGGCCGCCGTGTCTGTCCCCGCACAGAAGACAATGAACCTCCCGTCCGCCCTGTAAGCATTGGTGACACTATATGGTCACACATGTAGAGAGTCACACCTCGGGCCGCGGCTATATCGGCTGTCCCAGAAGGTTTGGGGCCTGCTTAGATAGCCTCATACCTCTCCCCGCCTTATGAAAGAGGCCTTTCTTTTGCCCCGTCACACTGGAATCCTACAGGATTGAATCCGAAGTCCAGCAGCCAGCCAAGCTGGCGCAGACGGCAGTACGCCCTGAGGCCATGCCAAGGCCTGCCTGCCACATCTCATCTGTTCTGTCTGCTCTGCGGATGTGGACTGCCAAGGGTGACGGCGGGGGCACGGGCAGAGGCCATCGCAGTGTAGTCGATTTATTACGCACGGCTTATATATTTATTAAGCGGCGGTTATAGACTACCGACAAGGTTTCATTCTACTCCATCCCAGCACCAATAGACCAGTCTGCACTATCACACTCTATCACTTTTCGGAATGTGTCTGTCTTGAGCTGTGTTTGACTGATGTGTCTACTTCTGTAGCTGGAGAGGGGGCCCAGCCTGTGGCCACCATTAGTCCCTCAGTGCTGAATGCCCAGCAAGGCCAGCGGGCGGAGTTCCGCTGCACAGTGACTGGAAACCCAACGCCTGCCATCGAATGGATCGGTACGGCCGCGATCCCTTGTCGGGCTGAAATCAAATTCATTTAACAGAAATTTCGGGTCGCTACAAAGTCCCAGATCGGCACCAGGTGTAACTGTGCGACTGTTGCAGGAGGTCCAGGGAACAGAATGAGTCCCAGAGCGGTGATTCGAGGCGGCGTACTGACCTTCACCACAGTGGACCCGGCAGATGCGGGAGAGTACACCTGCAAGGCCCTGAACACCCACGGCGAACACACCTCGCGGGTTTCCCTCTTTGTACAAAGTATGCTCCGTGTTTTTACGTTTGTGTCCGTGTGTACTCGTGGAGAAATACATCTCTTCACACTCTCACATTGTGGGGAATTGCCTCCTTTTTCGGGGGTCCACATAATGTAGAAATTTCTTTTGGTGTAAAGCTCGGCATGTTGTGGTATGTATGATGCATTTTGTGTTTGAACGCTAACCATGCATCTTCTGGTCAGAATCCAACCCGAGTGGCCTGGGCACCCAGCCCCAAGTCCAAGTCAGTCCCCAGAACATTGAAGTCCACGAGGGTGAATCCTTGAGGTTGTACTGCCGCGCGTCCGGATCGCCCGCCCCGAAGCTCACCTGGCTAAAAAATGGCGGCCAGATCCCTCCACAGGTGAGACCCCTCCCGCCGTCTCGGCGCATGTACGGCGACTTTGACGTGGATTAATTTAAAACTGTCTTCACAGTTGTATCTCTAATCTCGCTGCACCTCAGGGTGTGCCCGTGCCGATGGTATTTCATCATACTGTGTCACTTTTGATGACTATTTCAGCATTTTGACCATTTACCTTTATTTTTTCCCTCCCTTCTGTTTGTCTCCTCCCTTCTTTTTTTTTTTTTTGTTTGATCCCCCCCCTGTTCTGACGTTTGCTCAGGCCATTCCCTCTCACGGTTTCCATCAGTTTAAAAGCAACAGTCTCGATGTGTTACAGAGACGTATTGAGGAGCTGCAGGTCTGTCCATCTGTCCGATGTCTGTCCTGTCCTGTCTCATAGCTCACACCCATTGTCCTCTACTGACCTCGTCTTCACACACTGTCGACTAAGTGCATGATCAAACCTGTCCTTGATTCACGCCTTGTAAACCCTGTTGATTTAGAGTGGCTGCTCACTTTAGTCCATTTAGAGCTGGTGCCAAATACATGAAAATCAACTATTGCTGGGTCTGGTGGACTTCTCGGTGTACTTGCATGCACTAGGTGTTTTTATGTTAAGTTTTATTAATGATGGTGTTCCATAGTCTCTCGTTTTGTTCTGTCCACATCATACCATCTCTGACTTGTCCGGGCTCGTGGCACCTCATCATTCCATTCAGTGTATTAACAGGACTAGTACCTACTGTAGGTGTTTCCAGACATATTTTGCTCCGTGCCATGCGCGGCCCGCTGCCCCAATGCCCCCCGACGCCCCAGGGGGGTTTTGTGTTAGTCTGGCTCAGGGCACGGCCCTCCTCGGCGAGGGCGAGGGCTCCGGGGGCCTGTTTAGTTCTGCCTCAGAGAGCCACTGCGTTGTGTCAGCCTTTCCCAGGGGGAGACGGGCTCTGCCGTGCGACCACGCAGAAATTCTGTGTGCTCTAGAAAACGCCTTGCTTTGAAAACTCGTCAATGGGTTCAGACACACATTGAGCCAGGACCCCGCCCCAGCCACTGCTCGGTTTAGCCTCCCTCATGGTTGAATGGGCCGGAGCTAAGCAGCTTTGTCCATGGTTGCCCCAACACCCCTCACCCCCGGATACAGTAATCCCTCCCCGGACCCTCCCCTCCTGATTCCACTCCCTTCTGAGGTGTTTCCAAACATTATAAAAGCTCATTTTCAGCCTTGCCGGGCCTCCGGCTGCCTTGTGGAGTCGTGTAAACAAGTCAGGTTGTCGACGACTCATGAGACATGAAGTCACGAACGCGAGAGTTGAAATCGATGGTGGTTTTTTTTAACTTCCAGGTCACCAGCTAGTGACTAGTCACAGATTTGGGAAGAAGGTGTTCCAGTTCAGACCTGCTTTGTAATGTTTAATGAGCAACTCCAGGCCCAAATCAATGCGTCACAAACTGCCGATTTCTAACCGTCCTAACTTCTCCAATCATCAATCATTAATTCCTTCAGAATAAAAACATTACAGTAGTTTAGCACATGTAACTGTGTAACCGATCACGATGTATTAACACATTTTTAACACCACCAATCATCATAGAAATGTTGGCACTACTTGAGTATTTGTGCCGTAGAAATCCTACAAGCAAAAAAAAACCCTCCATGTGTAGAAAAAGTGAACTGTAGCAATAACAGCTCTTGTCTTGTCTTTATCTACACTTGTGGTGCTTCTGTGTCGCTTTTAGCTATTAGTACAATCACAATGCCGGCAGTGTCATTTTTGTGTTTTGCTTCAAGGTTACGTGAGGCAGGTAAGTGATGCGCTTTGTCTTCAGTGTAAGTCACGTGCTTGACGCTGTGTAAATCATGGCAGGAAAAAAAGGCAAGATGGTTTTGCTAATTTTGCTCTCGCATCGATTGTTTCCTTTCCCAGGCCCGCATGGACCGCACCGACATCGGCACGCTGCTCATCCCCAACATCAAGATGTCCGACTCGGGCACTTACATGTGCGTCGGCAGCAACAGCGTCGGCTCGAACAGCGCTCCGGTCAAAGTCACCGTGCTCAAAGGTGAGACGGCAGGACGGTCCAGCCGGAGCGGTCGCCCTTAGACGTTTGCTGCTGGTTGATTCAGGGGGGTCGCAATGTTACGTCCGATTTTGTTGTGACCACGTTTTTATTGGATAATTTCTGCAAAACATTTCATTAAATTACAGAGAAATACATAAACAAATGTCCGCTAAACACTTGAACTGACCGGCCACCGACTATCAGCACTACAGAACACTGAAAAAAGAGGGGAAAAAAGTCTTCTCCCACACACACACCTTATAAATGTTTTATATTAGATTAAAATGGAAAATACTAACTCCCCGTTTTCATAAGTTACACCTGTACATATTATAGGTCAATGCACTAACAGGATTTTGTTGTTCTACTTGTTCTACTCTTTACCACTATGACAACAAAGAAATTGTATTCTATTCTGATTTAATAATGATAATAATAGCAATAAAAAACAGAGATTTGATCAGCAAGTTTTGATGAATGTAAATATTCCTGTAAGTAACCAACAAAGGTGATATTAAAACAAAACTTCCTTTTCCTGACCCCGCCCCTCCCTCTCGCCCAAGATTATTTCATAGTAAAAATTGATAAAATGACTTAAACGGCGTCTATTACAGTGAGCACATGATGATGATGATGATGAGGATGCGTGTGTTTGTGTGCGAGCAGCGGACCACAGCTCATCCGTGGTCAGCATCCAGCCATCTATAGCCGACGTGCAGGAGGGCCAGAGCCTGGAGCTCAACTGCTTCGCCCCAGGAAATCCTCCTCCCCAGGTCGGCTGGACGAGGGCCAGCGGACGGCTCTCCTCCAACCACCAGGTAATCACACAAATATGGAAAACACGTACAAATCATCTGAAAAACTCCAGTGTAAGTTACTTGTAGATTGAACTCCCCGGCCGTGTACAAAGCAGTTTGAATTGTGTTCCACCTCAACCAGAAGTGACATTAACGTGTCAGTGAGCTGCTCTGAGGATCAAGTACTTTTACTTCTTATACTTACAAGTAAAAAAACTTCCGATGATGCTTTTGTACGCATACACACGTGAAGTTCCATAGTTACCTAAGTAAATGATATTAGTCCGTCCTCTCTGATTTTAAAATCCACTTTTGTTGAGAAGTTTCTATTGATAATTTTTCTGTTTTGCCGTTGAATCACATATTCATGTTGTTATTGTCAATGTCAGCATCATATAGTGTAATTCGGCGGCAGCAGCAGCGGTCGTGGTGGATTATCGTCGACATTTTGATCACGAGGACACGACCTCGTATTTTCATGAGCCAAATCCGAAGCGTCTCCGTTCCTTCCTGCAGGTTCTGGGCAGTCAGCTTCGCATCCTGTCGGCCGGTCCGGAGGACTCGGGGGAGTATATCTGTCGGGTGCAGGGCACCTCTGGAAACCCCGGATCTCATGTCCACCAGGCCTCGGTCTCCGTGTCCGTCACTTCATCTTCTTCACGTGAGTTGTTCACTTAAAGGCCTCGCACAGATGGTCTACAATACACGAGCCCATTTGTTGAATCTCAAAAGCATGCAGTCCCACCGTACTTCACTGTGGTTGGACGATTGACTCTGATTTGACAGTCATTTCTCCCTCAGTGAGGAAATTAGACTCGATGGCAGCGTCAGCCAGAGGCCGGGAGAACCACATAAAGGGCAGGGCATTGCGTAGCGGAGTGTTGTTCTCTGACAAACACTGCGTCACGCCATGAATGGACTTTCCACTTGTGCTTTCCAGTGTTCGCCCAGTATGTGACCTCAGATTGAAAGGTTTTCCCTCGCCACTGTCCCATGATCTCATCCTCATTCACTCCTTCCTGGCCTTCAGCTGCTGTGCGACTTCGTACAAAGCTGCTGCCAGCGGGGCCACATTGAATAATAATCTGTTACTTTGTGTGTGTGTGTGTGTGTGTGTGTGTGTGTGTGTGTGTGTGTGTGTGTGTGTGTGTGTGCGTGCGTGTGTGTGTGTGTGCGTGCGTGCGTGTGTGTGTGTGTGAATAATGAATCAGCTCAGAGATACGCGGACAGAAAATGTTGAAGTTAGAATCTGTCCCGAGCCCAAACAGCTGGTTTTTCTGCCGCAGGTCTCCAGAGTCCCATCATCGCCATCGAGCCCCACAGTGCTGCAGTGCGTTTGGGGGACTCGGCGAGCTTCAGGTGCAGGGTGTACAGCGGAGCCCAGCCTGTCAGACTGGAGTGGAAGCTGGCCAACAACCAGCCGCTGCCAGGTAATGACCACACACACACACACACACACACACACACACACACACACAGAGAGAGAGAGAGACCGCCCCGTGAGGAGTAAACCTGCTCAATGAGTCCTGATTTCATGATGTCATTATTTATAAGCGACTACAGCTGCAATCCACTCGTGGAGCCTCCTCCTCTGTTACATCACCGAGGGGCTCTCTGGGATCTCTCTCTCTCTCGCGCGCTCCAAGACTCGCGTTGACACTCTAATTGGCAATTTTTGCGCCAACGAAATGTTTGTTTAACACAATGTTTAACGTAATGCCCGCAAAGACTTCATGGAACGATCGGCCCTCCTTAGGCGAACGCGTTCAAAATAAAGACAGGTAACTAAACGTCCACGTTGTATATAATCAATTCTTACATTCTCCGATTTTGCACCGTCACTCTTTTGAATGATAACGATATTTTCAGCTTATGTTTTTTTATACTCTGCACCCGTATTGAGTATCTTCAAGCGTTACTGTAGCTTAAACTTTAGATTGATAACCGCTCAGCACAATAGGGCTACACCAAATGTTTAGATTTGCTCTTCTTTAAAGTTAGAGGGCTCATTGGAAAACATTTCATACAATTCCCATTATTTAAAGAAACAGGATCTTTTACGTCTCAAGCTTAAGCCAAGATCATCAGCATCATCGGGGTTATTTGGGAGATAGATAGATAGATAGATAGATAGATAGATAGATAGTAAGACAGACAGACAGACCCCATACAAATATAAAAAATATAAGAAATACAAATATAAAAATAAGTATAAGGAATATAAATAAATAAAAAGAATGTACATAATATTAGTGCAGGTATGTGTAATTAGTTACCAGTGATGTGCCTAAGAAGCTGGTAACAGGAAGGTGCAAAGGTCGTAGGAAAGACACCATAGTAGAAAAGCAGAAGAATAAGTCTTGTGTCATCTGACAGCAGATCCAACGTCTCCTGTTCTCCTCCGTTGTGCAGATAATGTCAAAGTCGGCGCCGACGGTTCCGTCTTAACCATCACCGGCGCTCGCCCCGCCAACCACGGCGCCTACCGCTGTGTGGCGAGCAACCCGTTCGGCATCACCCACTCCATCGTGTCACTGATCGTCAAAGGTGAGTAACGTGCCCCGGGGACAAGGGTTCCCTCCAGTGGCCGATCGGAGACACAGCCGCATCAGCGTTGTGCGTCTGTGCTCTCAGAGTCTCCTGTGGCCACCGTGACCCCCGTTGGACCCGTGCAGATCAGGCTGGGCGAGCCCATCAACCTGGAATGCCAGGCGACGGGAGAGCCACGCCCCTCGGTGTCCTGGCACAGGCTGGACAGCAACCGCAAGACCATGCTGAGCAGCCCCGTGCCCATGGAGTCCAACGCAGTCATGCAGGTATACTGACACACCTGACCTGCAGAGCCGTTGAACTCGAATCCATCGCACTCACGTTTGAAATTGTTTCCGTTGTCCCCTCGTGCAGATTCTGGTGGCGCGTCCAGAGGACAGCGGCACGTACGTGTGCACAGCTCGCAACAACGAGGGCTCCGCGGAGACCAGGGTGGAGGTCATAGTGGAGGGGGGCTCTCAGCTGCCGTCAGTGCCCAGGGCCTCGGTTCCTGAGCCGCTGATGATTGTTGTGGAGGGACAGACGGCGACGCTGCGCTGTGAGGCCCACGGTAATGGCCTGCCGGAGAAGTCTCAACTGAATTCGCTTGAACCCTTTTTTCTTTTGTCTTCTTAAAAATCACCTAAAATGGCTTTTTCACAAATGATCTGAGCCCGAGAGTTTAGGAATTCGACCTTTCGCTTTGTGTTCTCCAGGTTTCCCCTCACCAACGGTCACCTGGTCCAAGCTGCGCTCTCCTCTCCCCTGGAGACACAAGTTGGTGAACAACAGCTTGGTGATGCCCAACGTGGGCCGGCAAGACTCCGGGGAATACATCTGCGGTGCCACCAACAACATGGGCACCGCGGAAGTCACCATCATGCTCGATGTAGAGAGTGAGTGTTGTGTGTGTGTGTGTGTGTGTAGGGGGGGGGTTCTATTTACTGACATTAACTCAGCTTTATTGTTTATAATTTTCTTTCCGTCCCATCTTTAGCACTTCCCTATGCCACCTCGGTGCCCGACGATGTGGCTGTGCGGGTCGGGGAGGTGATCCGGTTGCAGTGCCTGGCCCACGGCACTCCTCCTTTGACCTACACTTGGACCAAGCTGGACGGGAGCCTGTCCCCGAGGGCTCAGGTGAGCGGCGGGGATCTCCAGATCAACCTGGCCACCGCCGAGGATGCTGGGAACTACAAGTGTGTGGCCGGCAACAAAGTGGGCAACAGTGAAGTGGTGGCCAAGGTCACAGTCCGATGTAAGTTTTTGCGGATTAATGTATTGATTTTGAACGACGTTCAAAGGCACGAAACACGCTTCCTCTCTTCTGTAAAAGCAACATGAAGACCCGTCTGTGTTGTTTCCGCCCGCAGCCCCTCTGGCCGTGCGCGTGTCGCCCCAGGTTGATGTGAAGGCCCAGGGCAGCGCCGTGGAGTTCACCTGTTCGGCGGCAGGCGGCATAGAAACCAAGATCGAGTGGCTGAAGGAAGGAGGGGCCCTGCCGCCAAACCACCACGTCAAGGATGGCGTGCTCAGGTGACCTATGATAGGATTGTTTGGATATGAACGATGTTAAAGGACCAAGCTGTAACTTTTTGCATGTTGCCGCCATTAGCAATTTGTATTAACGAGTATTCATCTCGAAATGAGCAATATCATTATTTTAAAACATAATCTGTATTGTTGATATTCTATATTATTGTTTGTTTGTTGTGAACAAATCACTCCTTTCTTTTTTTGTAAAAGCCTAACGAAGCATTTGTCTGCGTCTGCACTTTCTGACCTCCCTGCCTCGGGAGGTTACTGAATATGTCAATCTTTAAACATAAGTCGCAAATATAAACTTTAATATAGCCTACAATTTTCTTTAAAAACGGGCTAAATGATTTGGGCGTGGTAGTTTTTTGGCAAAAGTTACTCAAAGAGGAGTAAACAGCACATTTGAGAGGGACTATTTCCAGCTGTGGACTTTAAGTATTTACAGCAGCAGGATGATCTACACAGGCAATAATTGTTAGTCGGGTCAGTTTGATGTTTGTTTTGGTCTTTTCATGGAAGTTGTCGACCATAAATTTGCTAAATATTATCAGACATACGCTTTAAATGTGCTAGAACATTAAAGGTCTGCAGACACAGCCCCTTAAATGTGGATATGTAAAGCAAGAACTGAGCCATGGCTCGTTGTCCTGTGTGTAACCGAACGTCTCTCTGCAGGATCGAGAACCTCGAGCAGAGCAACGAAGGCGTTTACATCTGCAGAGCGAGCAGCGTGTACGGTCAGGCGCAGGACACGGCCAGACTGACCATCCAAGGTCTGTGACGTTCACAACAAATGTACCAGATGTATGAAAAGAACACTCAGCCAAATGTAACTGCTTCTTTTCCCCCAGCCTTGCCTAAGGTGATGATCAACGTGCGCACCTCGGTGCAGACTGTGATGATCGGCAACTCGGTGGAGTTCGAGTGCCAGGCCGTCGGCGACCCGGAGCCCACGGTCCAGTGGAGTAAAGTGGGCGGGGCTCTGCCGGCCCACATCATGGTGACGGGCGGCATGCTGAAGATCGAGCGGGTGACAGAGGCCGACGCCGGGCAGTACCGCTGCACCGCCACCAACGACGTGGGCTCAGTCCAGTCCCAGGTCGTCCTCAACGTGCAGTGTGAGTAGATACACACACACACACACACACGCACGATGATGTATCACAATGGCTTTGTCTTTTAAATTCCTGTTTGCCTCTTTGCGCAGCCCTTCCTCAAATTGCTGCACTGCCAGCAACTAAAGAGGTGACGGTCGGATCTGATGCGGTTTTGCCCTGTGTGGCTTCAGGATATCCTGTTCCTGAGATCAAATGGTCCAAGGTAAACAAGATATGTCGGTAACTTAAATCTAAAAAGAAAATCGGTGTGGTCTGAAATGCTGGCCAACTCCTCTGGCTATATATACATACGTCTGCATTAGTTGACGCTGACACTATTTGTGATGCTGATTGCGTCGCATCCCTCCGTCTAGCTGGAGGGAGAGCTCCCTCCCAAGTGTTTCCAGGAAGTCAACGCGCTGACGGTGCCTGGCGTGACCCACGAGGACTCTGGCACGTACGTCTGCACCGCCTCCAACAAGCAGGGCAAAGTGGAAGCCTTCACTACACTTCAAGTTCACGGTTGGTCCGCGGACATCTGGCAAAAGGTCTGGGCAGGGACATGTACAAAATTCATGCGTATCTAACCGTGAGGTCGCGTGCCCTTCCTCAGAGAGGGTGATGCCGTACTTCGCCCAGGAACCTCTGTCCTACCTCACCCTGCCCACCATCAAAAACGCCTACAAGGCTTTCAGCATCAAGATCAACTTCAGACCTGACAGTGGCGATGGTAAGGGAGCACAACCTTTAATCCCCCACACAATGAAATCGTGCGGTGTCATCATTTCTTTTTGTTCGACTGTATGTTGTGTGTACTGTGTTTGTCCTATTTCCTCATGTATAATTTTGACTGCGTCTTCTGTCCCCTTCCTCCTCCTCCTCCTCCTCCTCCTCCTCCTCCTCTCACCCACATGGTGGGAAGGTCTCATAGCGTACGCTGGTGAGTGTCAGTGCTTGAGGTCCAGCGGAGCTCAAGGCTGATGTTGGCAGTGCTGCGTTCCCATAATGCATCCTGCTCAGAGCAGATTCAGCGGCTGCGAAAGTGATGCAGTATGGTGCATGGCCTATGATGTCGTTTTTTGGATATATATATCTGTACAGGCTGTTCGTGATCATGGTCACAAAACCACTTTCAGGAGTATGACGATCACCGGCTCGGTCACAGATCTACTCTGTCAGCTTCTCCGCTGCCTGTAACGCAGCACTGCTGCCTGGTGTCCCAGTCATTTGTGTGATAGAACTATATAAATGCAATTGCCACGCGCACGTTTGTGTACGTTTGCTGTATTTATTTAAACTGCAGTACGGGGCGACAACTCAAATAGCCTTTGCAAGTAGTTGCCGGCTTTTTAAATCTACCCACGGTCGATGCTTTACATGTGGAAGCATGACGGCAAAAATAAAAGATGTTAGTAATATTGACAATGTAGGATTTTCTTTGGTGTTTGGATTTCGATAGCAAGCCACAAGTTATTTGCAAAAGCTATTTGACCGAGACGTATTCAGAGACATGCACGGCTCATAAAAGCATGTGAAATACATCCAGCATGTGGCGAGAGGGAAAGAGAAAGACTGGTACAGTACGAAGTGTAGCAGCGAGGTGCTCGCGACGTGGCTTTGGTTGGCTTTAAACTCGCCTCACCATCGCATGCTGCTTCACCGTTCAGCTTCCAAAGAGTTCCTCCCGTGTGTGAGTTTACTCCCTTACGAACAATGTCCATCCTAACAAGTCACACCCGCACGTACTGTACGTTTACAAATATGGAAAAGTCTAAAAATCTTGATTTGGAAAAACTGGTTTCAAATTCTTTATCTTGGGTTTGCCTTCCTCCAGATACTTGAAGATTCGACTTGTTTGAATTAAAGTGTAGATTTATTGACTTATTACGATGGATATTATTGTAGTCTGTACATTCAGGATCACGTTTCGTACAAATCCTCACCAGTCCTGTGTTTGTGGTGAAGGTATGATCCTCTACAACGGCCAGAGGAGGACGACAGGGGCCGACTTCATCTCTCTGGGACTTGTGGGCGGTCGCTTGGAGTTCAGGTGAGTTGAGCTCCCCGGACTTAGTATTTGATCAAAAGCGTAGCGGAGCTTGGTGGTGACCATCGCTTTCGAAAAATCTGTGGCGTTGTCCCAGGTTTGACGTGGGCTCCGGCATGGCCATCATCCGCGACCCCAACCCCATCAAACTGGGAGAGTTTCACACCGTCGAGCTGTTCCGCAACCTCACCCTGGGCTACATCGCCGTGGACGGAGGGGAGCCGATCAACGGCAGCTCGCAGGTGCTGCAGGCGGCGCCAATGTCCCGTCATGTAATGCGCAATTTACAGCAATTCAGTGAGTCACACGGTGGATGCTCATCTTCCGTACCTCCCGCAGGGCAAGTTCCAGGGCCTGGATCTGAACGAGGAGCTGCATGTGGGCGGTTACCCTAACTACACACTCCTCGCCAAAACCGCCGGCATCAAGACCGGGTTTGTCGGTAAGACATCGCTCTAGCGCAGAAACACAGTGTGGAGTGAATGCTTTTGTGTGTGCGATGACTTGTCATTGCTGAATATTGCTGCTGCCCCAGGCTGTATCCGTCAACTGGTCATCCAGGGTGAGGAGGTCATCTTCAAAGACCTGGACCGCAGCTCGACCGGCGTCTCCAACTGTCCCACCTGCAAAGACCACCCGTGCCAGGTCCGTTTTTCATCCGCCCACTCCACTGGAATTTGTTGTGACCGGGTCTGCGTTCATAACGAAGCCCTGTCCCGTGTGTTTCAGAATGGCGGCCGGTGCGAGGACTCGGACGCCAGCTTGTATAAGTGCGGCTGCCCCAGGGGGTTCACTGGTAGCAACTGTCAGCACCACTCATCCCTGCACTGTCACTCAGGTACATCTGTAAAGCAAAGAATTGACTTTATACCGTTAAATAGTAGAAATGGCCTCTGACCCTAACCCCTTTGTTTTCTGTTGAACTCCCACAGAGGCCTGCGGAGCAGACGCCACGTGCATCAACCGGCCCAACGGCCTGGGCTACGACTGCCGCTGCCATCTTGGCAAGTTCGGCAAGAAATGCATGGACGGTAAGACGGAATACCAGTTACCCTCCTCTTCCCCCTTGGACACTTTCCACGAGGTAGAGGTTCGACATCAGGAGAACTCTAAACGTTGGTGCATTTTTTACTCCTCCTTCTCCATTCCCAAGGGGAACTGGTGACCACTCCTCTGTTCGACGGGGAGGAGACGTTCATATCCTACCCTCCGCTCACCAACATCCACGATGACCTGCGCGTCGAGGTGGAGTTCAAGCCGCTGGACCGCGACGGCCTGATGTTCTTCTGCGGCGGGAAGAAAATGAAGGTGGAGGACTTCGTGGCCATCTCCATGGTGGACGGACACGTGGAGTTCAGATATGAACTGGGCACAGGTAAAGCACACGACAGCGCGCGGTGATAATGTTGACATGAGGCTTGTTTGCCGCCCATTACAACTACTTCCCTGTGTAAAAGGTAAACTGCCAGAGAGACAGTCAAATATCCGTGGACCTGTGTCCATTTTCAGGCCAGGCGATCCTTCGCAGCCCCGAGCCCGTCTCCGTGGGCCAGTGGCACCGAGTCGTGGCCGAGCGGAACAAGAGGGCCGGCCACCTGAGGGTCGACCAAGGCCAGGTGGAGAGGAAGACGTCCCCGGGAAAGGCCCAGGGCCTCAACATCCACACGCCCATGTACCTGGGAGGAGTCCCCAAAATGGACATCCTGCCCAAAGCCGCCAATGTCAGCGAAATGTTTGAGGGCTGTATCGGAGAGGTGAGATCAAGTATTAAATACGGGAAGGATTTTTTCCTGCATTTCCGGTGGCTGAGACTTGTCTGCGCTGCCTTTTGTTCGTAGGTTTCCATCAACAACAAGAAGGTGGATCTGTCCTACAGCTTCACAGAGAGTAGAGCCGTCCGCAAGTGTGTGGACAACAGCCCCTGCGACCGCCGGCCCTGCCTGAACGGCGGCCACTGCATGTCGAGTGCCGAGTACGAGTACCAGTGCCTCTGTAAGGATGGATTCGAAGGTTGGTGCTCGACGCTTTCAGAGGCACTGGACGAACGCGTAGCAGGAGTCATAACTGGCAGGAAATGCGGCTATCAGCAGTCTGTGTTCGGAATTATCTGCACAGCATAGGTGTTTTCATCTGTATTTACCCAAGACTACCTGCTTAGAAATACACAGTTCAGTTCCAGGCACTAGTGAATATACTGTGTGGATGCACTCAGGATATAAAACGTAATGGGTGACAAAAACAACTCAATAGTATCCATTTAAAGTCAAAAAAACAAAAAAAAAAACAATCTCCAGACCGTGTGAACTCGCCCTGCCTTTGGTGTGAACTTGACCCTTGACCTTTCACCCCTGAGCCATGCCCGGTGTGTGACCCTGCAGGCGAGCGCTGCGAGGTGGTGAGAGACGCGTGCCAGAGCGACGTCCACTGCCGGAACGGCGGCAGCTGCGTCGGCGGCCAGTGCGCGTGTTCGCCCGGCTTCGCGGGCGTGACCTGTGAGGAGAGTAAGTATGGCTCCAACGCCATGGCCACGTGTGAGCAGTGATCAAATCCAACTCAGAGAACAGCATCACACGTGTCATGGTTTTGTTTTTGTAATTTAAAAAAAAAAACATACCTTGTCAATTTAGAACGATGCAAGTTCAGTAGCGGCCACTTTACGTACACCCAGAAGAAAAAAAAAAGAATCCCATTTGACCCGCATTCTTCACAATATGAAGCCCCCTCTGAACAGCAGACAGCATTGCAATGCATGCTGGGAGGGTTAACCCTACATGTGATTATTACGTGTGTCTCACCCCTGCGCTCTCGTGGCTATATCCTGCACACACAGGCCATGTCTCCAGCTTCCCTGAGGCCCTGTGGAATTTGGAAGCTAGCGATGCCAATGGTACAGTATCTCCCCATTCAGTCTGCCTGAAACAACCGTCACTAACATGGGGCGAGGTGGGGGGTGGGGGGGTCCCAAGCTCGACCCGAACTGTCTATCAACCTAACACATGTTCGCATCATGAGAAAAAACCAAACATGTGCTCAACTGATGAGGCTCTCATCCCCATTGGAAAGTTGGGAGAGGGGAATTCTGCATCTATGATAAGAGGTGAGAGGACAAAAGCCTGCAGCTGGGAGGTTGTTTTTTTCCTCCCTGTGCATGGACCTTTGACACCATTTTTAAAACTGTCGAGATTAGAATGTGGAATTCCCCTCGGTTTCCTTTTCCCCCCCCTGTCATCACGTCGACGCCTGTAAGGCGGCTACTCACAACGTTCAAATCTGTCGTTTTCCGTCCTACTGCCAAACTCCCTGTCTGTGTGCAACAAGAAGAACGAAACAAAAAGACGATTGTACTACTGAGAACATTAAAACTGCTCACACTTTGCACTGTCACTAACATCTTCCAAGTGTCTGTTGAAAGCACAGTCGTCGTATTCATTGCACTACATTAATGTGTCATTTGTGCATGGAGTCATGCGGTCCAAGTGCGTTTCGGTCCCCGTCTGTGTGGAAGGTCAGCGGTGGTGTGGAGTGTGAGAGGAATGGCAAAATAACTCTGGTTAGCCTGCATCATGGAGCTCGGTTGGAGCTCGGTACTTTGGTTTGTCGTTTTGGTTTTGAAATTGTGGATTTGTCCGCGGATGCAGGGCACATGATGACGTTTAGGATATCTCATTTCACATATGTGCTTAAAGAGCGCCAAAAAAAAAAAACAACAACTAGAAAACACAAGATAAATTCAGCATTATCAACTACACAGCAATACATCTATCTTAAGTTCTTTGCAAGCCATAAGCCCCCATAGTGAAACTGTAGCGGCGAAACAGATTCAACTGAGCAACGGTTTATATCCTACATATACAACTTTTTATTTCTTGAATGTGTTATTTCTTTCTCTCGACGTTAAACACCAGCAAAAAGTAGATTGTGTCTAACCCAGACTGTCTTATCAGGGTTCATTCCGTTCTTTCGCCACCGGAGGGCGCCATTACTGCGAGGATGAACGTGCACAGCGGCCGCGCTACAGTTTGGATGTTGTTGCTGTATTAATTTGTATTTTTTGCTGTATTTTTTTTTCATGTAGATTCACCCTACCAATATGCAGCTCACTTCCACGACAATGGATACATCGCCCTTCCTAAATCAGTTTTCCCGAGAAGGTACAGTGTACTTTGCTCTTAAAAATACCTTGTGTATTATTAGACGTTAATGCATCAACGCTCACATTACTGGGAATTGTTTTTTAGCGCCCATGACTCGCCAGAGACCATCGAACTGGAGATCAACACCAGCTCCCCCGAGGGCCTGATCCTGTGGCAGGGTGTGGTAAGTCCTGGTCCTGCTCACGTCTTCAGACTCAAAGGACTGAGCTGTATACGGTTTAACCCCAATCTAAACCCAACCCTCCACCTCTTAATCCTCACCCAAACTGCACATCGGCACTCCTGATCTTCATCTGTAAACCAGTGACATGCATCCATCTTCTCATAACGTTCTTTCTGTGGGGGGGGGGGGGGGGGTTTGGATTTGCATGATTACATCACTGACACCGCACCGTGTACCGCGTTGTCTTTTAATTCCCCTGTTCCATTGGCTGCCGCGCCGTCCAATTGGTAACTGGTGCCACCGAGGCCGTGGCGTGTCGGCTGCGAGTCTGTCTCTATCTGACACCACTAAATGAGTGCATGTGGCTTCTCTAACTCATCCTCCATCTTCCTCAGGAGACCAATGGCGCACGCAATTTGCGAAAGGTGCATGCTGGTAAAAAGGTATCGACTCAAACACGAGACACTTCTCCTTGTTCATTTGGCATGTATATCTGGTATCTGGTGAACCACGTGATTTGAAACAAAGAGATGGCTGTGTTCAATGGCCCTCTTTAGTCATTCTTATTTTGCATGTAATGTTTGATGTCACACTCAATACTGTCGGGAATGATCTGACTGCATTGCCCGTTTGCTGCTATAGCACTTGGTGTGAAAAAGGTATTTGCAGAGCAGCTGTTCATTGGTCAGTCGTCAGTCTTCCTCGGCCGACTAAACACATTTGTTCCCAGGAACTCGGGGAACACGGCAAAGGCAAGGACTTCATCAGCCTGGGTTTGCAGAACGGACACCTCGTTTTCAGGTGATTCAGCCCTTCAATTATTCTTTTTAATATCTGCAGTATTTTTTCATTTTTCCCTCTCATATTAATAACCCTAGTAACGCTGATCATCTGTACAATATCCAGTTACCAGCTGGGCAGCGGAGAGGCAGAGATCTTGTCCCGAAAGTCCATCAACGACGGGAGATGGCACAAGGTCACTGCAGTCAGGTACGATTAGGTCTTATATCCTCTGGGTCGCTGGTCTTACACTGTTTTTACAATAATTTTGACATTCCATCAATTGGAATTAGTGAAATCAACAATGGCCCAGTAAACTGTACCAGGATCTCTTTTCAATGGAATACAGTCGTGACTTACTCGACTTGTTGAATGCACATGCTTCTTTGCTATAAAATGTTGGTCGTGAAAAGAATCTTTTATACATAGCGTGAGTTCTCACATTTTTTAGTTTGTGTTTAATTGTTTCTTGCTTTTTTTTTGTGTGCAGAACTGGCAAAGATGGATATATCCAGGTTGATGGAGGAGCCACGCTGCATGGACAGTCCAAAGGCAAAAGCCTCATGGTCAACACCAAAGGCAGTTTATACCTTGGTGAGTAGAGTGAAAGTTCGGAGTCCTGCACCAAAATATATGTATTATATCTGAAATAAAACTTCACGGAGAAGTTCACATTTCCTGTCTTCATAACATTATCTCCATCGTCAAGTGCAGTTTGATGATGTGTTGACAAAAATATTTGGACTTAATATTTTATCCGTTTCGAAGCTTCAGAGCGTATGAAAGATTTCCTCACGACAGAAACTCGATATTCTGAGTCGTTTGTTGAAAGCTACATCCGAGAACAACATTGTCTCCAAAAACTGTTTTGGGGTTCCAAATGCCTGAAGAGAAAACTGGACGTTTATTGTGTGTGTGCGTGTGTGCGCGTGTGTGTGTGTGTGTGCGTGTGCGTGTGTGCATGTGTGTGCGTGTGTGTGTGCGTGTGCGTGTGTGTGACAGGTGGAGCGCCGGACATGGCCGCCATGACGGGGGGGAAGTTTTCGTCAGGACTGACGGGCTGCGTGAGGAACCTGACGCTGATGAACGCCCGGCCCGGACAGCAGCCGGCCCAGGCCATCGACCTGCAAGCGCACGCGGCCCACGGCATCAACGTGCAGCCGTGCTCTTCATAGACCACACACACACACACACACACTCACACACACAAAGAGAGACTATGGAGTGATGTCCCACACACACACACACACACACACACACACACAGCAGACTCACACAGAGACTTACACACATAGAGCCCGACAAACTTGGTGCTACCAAAAAAAAAAAAGGAAAGAAAACAAATCAACATGTCACCACAGGATTTTCTTTATTCTCTGTGTGCAGTTAAACCAAAAAAGAAAAAGAAAAAAACCAGGAGAGAAATTGAAACGACATTATTAACAGGTCTTCTCTCCCTCAGTGTTGTATTCTCGATGAAGGACTATTAACACGGGAGAACCAGTACGTTTACATACTTCCAGCAGTAGTGTTAGTCACGAGTCAAGAGTCAGAGTAAAACATTGTTAGGCCTTCTACGACGGCTCAGATCCTATGGAGTTGGAGATGTTTTTACAGCACTGAATTTTTATTTATATACATATGAATATATATATTATATTATATTTGTGGGGGGGAAACATGCAAACTAACCATAACTGCTCTTCATCTTTTCCCTAGAGTTTATTCTGGGTTCTAATACTGTGTGTCCAGGGCTTTTTTTTTTTTTTTGTTTTTTGTTAAATAGGCCTGACTGTATTAATACCTGAAGACGTTCAGGCCTTCTTTCTTCACTTCTGTAGAGGAACCCTTTATTCTTTTCTCCCTCTTCTCTTCGCGCGCGACCACGCTCACAACGTTCGTCGGCAGTTCTCTTACCACGCGCGGCATTTGAGTTTGATTTGGCGACGACGGGACGCGGTTCTGTCGCCTCCACAGCCTTGTATCGATTGAGTAGATCTCAAAAAGTGAAAAGGGTGCACGGTTTTTTTGGTTTTTTTTATGTGTGGTTGTTGAAGATATTATTTTATGTGTAAACAACGAAAAAAAAGGAAGAAAAGAAAACTGCCAGTCGGGTAGAAGATATCTGTCTCAGCTGAGAATGAATGAGCGTGTATGCTGAGTAGATTGTTATTGTTATCTTTGGTTATGTATGTCGCAGCCCTTTTTGCGATTGTCGTAGGTCATAGGCCCCTAACATGGAGTCAGGTGTGTGTGTGTGTGTGTGTGTGTGTGTGTGTGTGTGTGTGTGTGTGTGCAGGGGCGTAGCACTGGGGGGAGAAAGGGGACAGACTACCCAGGGCCGGGGGGGGGGGGGGGGGGGGGGGGGTTGTTTGTTTATAATGAGTGTTTTCTAAGTAATTAGTGTCATAGCGTAAATTAAAAATTGTCTGAATGCGTTCGTGTATTTCAAAAAATGGCAGAGGATGTCCGAGGGCCCTCTCTCCCGTTACCATCACGACTCAGCATGAGAATCCGTCGTCTGGCCCACCAGGATTTGGGGCTACACCCCTGAATGTGCATGTGTGTGTGTGTGCGTGTGTGTCATCGTCCCACTCCGAACTGCCCCAAGACGTTTCTTCGTTGTCAGGTCTGGTGGCGTTAGGCCCAATTCCGTGAGCCGCGGCAACTCCGTGGCTCTGTCCGGTTGTGTCCTGAGCCGGCAGCAGGACTCGGTCGTGTCTCGGCGGTGATGCGGTGGGCGACTCCTGCAGCTGCTGCGACCGCCGGGTGTGAAGCTCCAGCGCGACGAAGCGTGCTCGCCCGCCTCCACGGTCGACCACACCGCGACAACAGCCCTGGGGGTTCGCAAACACCCTTTTTGTTTTTGTTTCTTAAAAGCAAATATTTGTATCAATATTCTAAAAAGGTGCGCACTATGCTTTCACTTAGAGTTTTTAATTTATTTTATGTTTTTTTTTTTTGCTCCTTCGCCTCCTTCGCCGCGCTTTTGTTTCAATTCTGCTCTTCTAGAACACTCACAGGAGCTTTTTAATCTCTTTTCATTTCTGGTTATTGTGTATTGCCTCCCACACCCCCCTTTGCCGCCCCCCCCCAACATGTTTGAATACGGCCCCCTCTCCTCCGAAGTTGCTCAGAAATCCCCATCAAAAGGTTAAATATGTCAGAGTGGAGCTGTTTGGTCCAATGGTTTGGAAACTGGTCTCATAATTCACCTGATGGAGAAGAAAGAACGATGAATGGATTATTTATTGTCACAGTGTCTGAGAAGAGCGGATCCAAACTGGACTTTCATTCATACACTGATGCACAGTTGGTCTAGAAAACTGCCGCCGCTTTTTGTTTTCATGCCACCACGAAATAGGAGAGGTGCACTTTTACTCATGATGGCAATTATTTCTTTTTCCTTTTCTTTTCTTTTTTTATCCTTCTGTTTGGCAGAAATAAACTCAAATAACACGAATGCAACATGTATGAAATACTTTGTCGTCGTCAGGACGACCTGACTGTTCCATTGTTCCAGTGTTGAAAAGACACGCCCCCCCCCCCCCCCCCCCCCCCCCCACCCACCCACCCCCCTTTGCCCTTTGCCCTTTGGTGTTTCTTAATTAAAAACAAAATTCATGTGCTATTTTTAATCTCGTGAGTCTCTTCTTCTCCCACCACCGTGATGCCGTGATGCTGCTCTTGGCTGCGAGGTTTCTTTACAGCAGACGGAGCTTTGTCTTTCTCATTCTTTGCACCTAATCACGTCATTGTGTCTTCAACTCGTCCATTGTCCAGGCGACTTCTCTAATCCCCTGCCCCCAGAGGACAGGCCCATTACTGCGCCTGTTTTGGAAAGTTAAGAGCCAGCTTTCGTGCTCACATTGTTTTGGTTATGTAAGAAAATGTCCTATTATTGAGAAGTCACGGCACCGTCGATCTAAAATCAGACCCAATGTGTATCTTCAGTATTCTGCCCCACACACGTGTTACCTTTCTTTCTTTTTTTGGAAAAGTTGCTTTTAAGAAATGACACTGAAAAGTTCCTTAGTCTCAGAAGCCAAAGAAAGAAGAAGATTCTTTATTTTTTTTTAAAGACCTTCCTTCCAAGTAGATTTTTTTTCATATATATATATATATATATATTATTTTTTCTTTTGTACATATTTTTTTCAGCCACTCATTAAAGCACATTTGAACACATTCTTGTTTTGTTTGTTTTTTTTAAATAATATTATGTAGCAGTAAATGTTTTTGTTTTGGGATCTTTTTCTCTCTTCACCCCACGGGTTTCTATACACATCAGTTCACGACACAGTACAACTCAGCCTGTGGTGCCACGTGTTTTATGATACTGCAGGAAAAACATTTGTTTTTGAAACACGTGGTCATTTAGACCCAGGGAGGGTCTTTCCTCAGTCTGATATCATATCCCCCCCCCCGTGGTCATGTCCCCTCCTTGGCTCTGGGTCACTGCTGCGTCACAGGATCCGTTACTCGACACTAATCCTGGTCATTGCACACCCTCTCCCCCGGGACATCTTAGGGCCTGACAGGCCTGAGGCGTCGCTATTCGCCCGACAACTCAATTGTTACCTATGGAAACGCGACCGTCCCTCAACAGGTGAGCTCACGTCCTCGCGTACCTGCCCCCCGAATCACAATGCAGGCCGACCCCGACTCTGAGCCATCACCTTGTTCACATGAGACACAAAGTCCTACAGTCCCACAGATTCAAGAAAAGAATTTCGACAAACTTGACTCATTTGAGTTTGGATATGCGCCGAAATCCCTTTTATTTCATGTCATATATCAGTTATTTCACCACATTCAGGACTGAATGGATTATTGAGATGTATGTATTGTCATGGGGGTCAAGCTCATACAGGAAGTGTAATTAAATCCCTCATGGCTTCAAACCATAAAGTGACAAACGTCTTGATTTCCACCAGTCAACATCCCATGTTCATGTACAGTAACACCACCATAAGAACATGAAACCACAGGGTTGGCGTGACTATGACACTGGTAAAGATGGATGCATAAAAGAGATTTAAAGAAATTCTATAATTCAAAAGATGATTTCAGAAGCGTTGAAAGTGTTGCCAGATTGAATCTCAGGTTCTTATTGTCCTTCAGGTCTGTCTGACAGCTTCAAGTTGTCGGTCCCTGTCATCATTATGGATGAGTGATCCCCTCCTGAGGAAGTGGTGCAGGACAAAATCTAAAATCCTTGTTCTTTGTCAAAAGACGTTGCAGACTTCCTGGTGTCGGAACTCGTCAAATTGAGCGAAACTTACAATATTTTTCAGCGCAGAAATCCCTCTGTAGTTCTTTTTTACAGGACAGTTTTATCCATAATTAGCTGCCAACGTTTCCAGTTTTTAACAAAATGAGGCCAAAAAATGATATGTTTTGATGTCTCTTGTGAAGGGAAGAGAGAAATATTGTTTTTTTAGGGCCGACATTAAAGAATTTGGAATATATCTTGGAACATTTATCAATGATACCAAATGTAATTTACATTGCTGTAATACGGGTCATGATTTGACTAGTAAACTACTTTAAAATGTTCATTTTTAATGTTACAGTCACCCGAAGCATTTCAAAATCATGGTTTTCAGACGTGAACAGAAGGCGAAATGTTATAGGAATTAAGAATTAGAATTTTCATCCTTTATTGCATTGAATCGCTTTCTAAAATGTATAAACATCGACGTTTCAAGTCTTCTATGAATAAAACAATTTGTCATTCTTATCCCCTGTCTTATTCTACTTCAGCTTGTTTTTATTTTCTATTTCTAATGATTCTTTTCATGTAATGTAATTGTGCGCGTTTCTTCCCAATGCTTTACATTTTTTACTTAAAACACCACAGCCAACGTCATAAATCATAAGATCACAATGTGGCTACTCAAGCGACTCAAGGACACACGTGAACTTCCTGGAAAAGGAGTTTTGAGTTTGTGTGGCAGTTTAATGCTTCTTTACAATTTACCGAGGAACATGATTATGGGCTCAAGTAACAGGAGACACACACACACACACACACACACACACCCAGGATGCCTGGGGAACGGACCTATGGGTGGGATGTACAATGTAAAGGTGATGATGAAGTGGAGAAGGACATTCCCCCCGTGTCCATCCCATGTTATTCACATACATGCGTCGCAGCTCCACAGAAACAGACACTTCTCCACCTGTGATCATCTTTGTGAGTAAAAATGTATTTCAATTTATTGAAGGGACTTAAATATATATGCGTTTTTTTTTAATGTTATATTTTCTCTTCCCGCGATCGGCAGAGCCAGGATCATGTCGGCCTCGCAGGTACTTTGATTTTGTGCATTTTTTTTTTCAAGCTTTGTTTGAAGTTTAAGTTGCATCTCATGAAGCTGAATCATTTTTGACTCATTTTTGATTTTCTGCTGTTCTTTTAGAGCTTTGCGACCTGGTGTCTTCTACTATCAAGTAAAAATATTTTGTATTATTATTTCTAATACAGGACTAATTTATCAGACGTTAAAATTAAGGTTTTAATCCGACTTCTCTATTCCTGCAGACCTCTGCTTCTTGGCCACTGCACTGGACAGTAAGCCCTGCCTCACCTTCTTTTGTCTTCTTCTTTTTTTTTTTAAATGAAGCAACAGATTTTCTGTACCTATAACTGTGTATGTAATCTGATTACATGACTGCAATCTGTTAACTTTAATTATTTTCTACTTCTTCTTTTGAATCCAAAAACTTTGTCTCTCCGAAACCCTAGAAGACCAATGTCCATCACTTGTGCACAACATCCATGAAGTGATTAATACAAACTGAAGTACATCACTGTACATATTCCATCGTACTATGCACAATATTCTATCAGCCTGCAGGACGGCCTGGTTCGACGAAGGGGACGCGTCCGGAGACGGGGACTCGGAGCTGCTGACCGACCTGAGGAGGACGCACTGGCCACGGATCTGCTCCAGTCCAGTGGACATGGAGGCTGAGACCGTGTCGGGCGTCAAGTCGCAGCACACGGGCAACATCTTCCACACGTAAACGCTGCAGATGACAAAGATCTAGTGTGACTGGCGGTGGTTCATGATGTGGTTTAATCATGGCCTGGTACTTTTTCCAAGACCGTACTGTTGCGTGTGACTCTTTATACAGCTACACATGTATGTTTCTTCCTAATACACAATGAGGGTTGCTGTAGTCCCGGCAACTAATAGTTGATATTGGCGAATATTAATAGGATAAAGTGGATCCTCTATCGTGTTCGGTCTTCTGTGCCCTAAAGGCACGTTCACATTTGCCAAAGACTGAGCTTTTTCTCCCTGTCTTTCTTTCTTTCTTTCTTTCTTTCTTTGCGGCAGTGAAGTGTATCAGCCATCAGACTGCACAACGCCATCTTGCCTCATCTTCTCTTATCTTACCTCATCAGCTGTGTAACATTCAGTGGTTGTGTTTCGCAGTTACAGTGCGACAGGCGGCCTTTTATGCCTCAACTCCGAACAGACATGGAGACCGTGTGAGGATTACAAGGTCATGTTCACCTGCACTGGACAGTTCTGCTCAGGTATGTGTTTGAAATATATATATATACATATATATATGTATATATATATATTGTTTTTTTTGCCTTATAACATCCCTGATTGGTTGTAGGGTGCAGGACGCGCTGGTTCGATCACGATGACCCCACAGGAAACGGAGACTATGAGGTCCTGAGTGACCTCCGCGAAATGTACCCCAGAGAAATGTGCCCCCGGCCGATCGCCATCGAGGTCCAGACCGTGTCCGGGGAACCTGCCTCCAACACGTCGGACGCCTTGTTGAGGTGAGACGAACGGCATCACCCGGGGTCAGCCGCTGCGTCGAACCAGGGGGCCGCGAGGGGAGGGACGTGCTGCCAGCTGCCCTCTCTCTTCTGTGTCTTTTCAGCTACGATGCCGCCTACGGCTTCGCCTGTGTGAATGCGGAACAGCGGGGCAGGAGTTGCGAAGACTACCGGGTCAGGTTCACATGTCCCGAGGAGTTCTGTCAAGGTGGGTCTTGTTTCCCCTTCTAGACTGAACTCAATGATCTCTAGCTCTTTTCTTGATACTCACAGGAGCCTGTGAGTGCCCGTGTAGACTGGTGAAGTGGCCTTGAACAGAGGGACCGTGTCCAACACTGTCAATGTGAATAAATCTCAGTCAGCGACTGAGGCTGCACGTCGGCTTTTGCCAGACGTCCTATACACATTGTGGCTTTTGCGTTTCTTTTTCTTCTGTAAAAATGAGTATCTGTCACATCATCATTATAATAACCCTAAAGAAAACACACACACACACACACACACACACACCCATATAAGGATTCACAAACGCAACACCGGAGCTTCACACATTTGCCCCTTGCTCAGTGTCCGAGCAGTGTCGGACGCGGTGGGTGAACGGCGACAACTCGTCGGACGAGGGGGACGTGGAGTCCATTCATCAGCTGACGAGAACCTTCCCCGGTCAGGTCTGCGGAAACCCAATCGGCATCGAGGCCAAGACCACGGCGGGGATATCCGCCGAGCACACTGGAGACACCTTCCTCTCGTAAAAAACCCCCCACGTCGTTGTTTTGATATCAAACAATGCGAGTTCAGGTGGGACTCTGAACGATTCATTCACGATTTGTCCTTTTCTCTTGCTTTTGTAGCTATGACGTTACTTTTGGGTTCGCGTGCATCAACGAAAAACAAAGGGGCAAACGCTGCGAGGATTATCAAGTCACGCTGACCTGTCCTTCAGACTTCTGTCAGGGTGAGTTCTCATGGTGCGGGTACGTTTCATTTGGCCAAGTTTATTCATACACAGTAGCCCATTTAATTGCACGGAGGCAATTCAAAGGGCCTCACGTGAAAGGCCCAGGACCAAAAAAACACAATCAAATCTTCAATATCCATATCTGAGCCCGTTTTTAAGAGCAGCCAGCGGAGTTGTTGGACATCCGAGATCTTTGGGAAGTCACTCCCAGCTACGCGTATTATAATAAGTGAATGCAGATTCCCTCTCTTTTGTTTTATTACACTAAGCGGACCTGAGCAGTTCTAGAGGTTTTAATTATGTGGAGGCAAGGCAGAGACTGAACTCGGGTCCAAAACCTTTACAAGTAACAATGTCTTGAGATCTAAAGATGCACAAAGTATTGACGAAGCAAATGCCACCACCCGAGTTTTTAAAAAGTCTGAATCGGAGAGCCGGTGTCAGGAGCTCAGCGTCTCCGTGTCTTTGCAGGTTGCAGGACGCGCTGGTTCGACGTGGACGACCCCACCGGGGAAGGGGACTACGAGACCCTCCTCCAGCTGCAGATGCTCTACGCTCCCGGTCGGCTCTGCACCCAGCCCGTGGCCATCGAGGCCGTGACACTGGCGGGCGTCCCTGCGCACAAGACGGACGACGTCCTTCAAGTGTGAGTTGCGGGACTCGACGGGGGGGGGGGCGTGTCCGGTGACCATGACCGTTCTTGACAGGAACTCTTAAGTCCCCTCTGAGAAACCACTTAGAAAAGTGTGTTAAACATATGATTAGTACCACAAAAAAAGATAGTATGCATAGACAGACAGGTCAAATCTCTGTAACAGTTGAGGAGACCGGTTTCTGTAGTCTTCATGCTAAGCTAGGCTAATCTCATGATTGACAGGTTGATAAAAAGGAAATGGTCAAAAATATCCTGACTTTAGTCTGAAATAAGTCTAAGAGCCTTGGGTCCTACAACCCCCACAATGCAGCTGGATGTTGTCTGTCATGAGATCCTCCTCGGCTGGTAACCACACACGTCTTTTCACACACCCACACCTCAAGATTGATTTCAGTTTGCGGTGTCCAAAGATGGAGATGAAGCTTAAACTTCACGTGCAAAAAAGAGTTTGGTGACGTGCCCCTTTGACCCGGTGACCTTATTGTATGTCTTGCAGATACGACGCCACCAGTGGTTTCGCCTGTGTGAACGCCGAGCAGCCCGGAGGAAGACGCTGCCACGACTACAAGGTCCGCTTCACTTGCCCTTTGGATTTCTGCAAAGAATGAAAAAATTGATTTTAAAATATTGTGTGGGAGATTTGCCATCAGTGGAGGATGTGTAGTCACAGAACAAGGGAGAAAATGTAAAATCACTAACCTATAATATACCAGATTTGTCTTTGACAATTTGGTTCCATTCCCAGTAACGTACAATAGCAAAGACACATGAAGCAGGATTTATTCTTATGGACTATTTTTTTTTTACAATGTGAATGAATGCATCTCGTCATAAAGAAGAAAATATCAAAATTGCAGATTATTTCCCCTTGTAGTTTTTTTTTATTTTGCCTTCACATGCCTGTGGACAAGAGGGCCACTTCCCTAGAGGCATGGATGTCTCTTGGTTCATTAGTTAAATGATGCATATTTACAATAAGGGCATGGACATTGCATAGTGGACAGTGAGTAAATATCCAGATCCCCAAACCACAGAGGAGAATTGCTGTTGAAAAATAACCAGGAAATCAGCAGTTAACAAGTTAACACCTTGCAGTTGATTACTGTAAACAGCAGACAGAGACGTCTGTTTGAAGACAAAACACATTTTTATGTTTTAATAAAAAATAAAAAAATTCCCTTTATTCTTCCTGTTTGTACCAATCTGTGTAAATGTTTGACAGATGCCATGGTGACAGGAGACACATACAGTAATAATTTGATTCATCTTACATCGACAATGTTCTGTGAACTTAACACAGAGAGATTTAATGGTTTATATATATTTTTTTTACAGTTCTATATTAAGTGCAAATCCACGGGTCCCGTGGATTTACGTTCACTGAACGCATGAATAAACAGGGACTCTATTTCACAAGACGGTGGATCTTGCACCTTTATTGACAAAGGACGAGTGGAAGCTTCACTTCACTTTAATAACTCTGATCAGTAACACTTCTCACTGGTGAATTATTGATGATCAAATGCCGGCACGTTAGTCTTTTATTTATTTATTACATGGAGTAATGTGTGACTGTAACTACAGGTGTAGACAGCAAGGTCAGACCAGGACAAACTCCACTCGCTGGTGTTTCATCAGTACAGTAATCTTCCCCCCCGAGGCGCAGGACAGGTTATTACAGGTATCCTCCCAGTTCACGGGAATTAGGACTAAACAATAGACCGATGTGGCAACGTCAACTTGATGTGTTCATGGAGGCAGTTTGTTTTGTTCATTGTTTCACAGGCGAAGCCAAAGGGGACACGATGTTCAAGTTCCTCATGGGTGCAGTTTGAGCTACCTTATGATCATAGCTGTGCAAAAAAAAGCCATAATGAGAATGTTGTGCAGCATTAATTTAACAGGAACTGGTGATTGTGATGCTCAAATGTGACTTTGTTGTCTTGTTGCACTTATTCACAACATTCATACGATAATAGTAATAATAATTATTATAATAGTTATAATTATAATAATAATAGTAATAATAATAGTAATATAGCTAAAAACAATAGTATATTGTTTTATCTCAGCAGCTTTTGTTTGTTTGCAAACTCAGGGTTGAATGAGTCCTACATGTAATTTCCTGTGCAATACTGTCAGTCATCCACGAACTGTCCGTATGATTATTATAAGCACATGTGGCGGTAGGTGGTGGCCATCGGACCAACCAAAAATAATTAAAATAAATACCAACAACATTTTGGAAAATCACTGGTGCCGCTCGGAGACGTCATTTCCGGTGGAATATTCCAGCGCATTTACCCTTGGTCTTTAAAAGGACGCGCTGAAATAAAAAAAAAAAAAAAAGGAAAAAGGAGACAGCAAAAGAAGCGGCTGCGGAGTTGTGACAGGTAAAACGGCCTCGACGTCTCCTCTCTGTTCCCGCGACGCGGCGACCGGACACACGCGAGTCACAGACACGCGCGACAAACAACACGAGTGCGCGCGCCAGACAGGAAAGACACACACACACAAAAAAAGAAAAGGAAATAAAGAAAGCGACGAAGACCGTTTGTTTGACGAGTGCGCACGCGTTTTTTTTTCCAGACGTCTCCCCAATTCTGATTTGCGTAAACTCAGTCTGTAATCTGTGGACATTCTCTCCTCCCTCAGGTAAGATGACAATGCATTTGTTTTCTCCTTTTTGTCTGTGTGATGTCAATTGCAAAAAAAAAAGAAAAAAGAAAAAGAATTCCCACATCAGATTACAGCGTCTGATGCGCACTTTTTTTTTTTGCCCGACTGTTAAATTGTGACGCAGTTGTGCAAAGAGATGCTGCTGGGGTGTTGGTCCGCATCTGCGCACGTCACTTTTTAGACGCCGCTCCTTGCGCGTCGGGAGATGTGTTTTTGTGCAGAAAGACGATAATAGCGGACTGGTGCTGAGGCTGCGGCGGGCGACTTTGTGTGTTTTTTAAAAAAACACACAAAGTCAAGCTAGCGGCACCCATGTTGGTTTTTGGAGGCACGTGTGTGTACACTAGGCATTACGGTAAAGGCCGTAAGAAGCGATTTCACAATAAATGAAACTGTTCCTGAATATATATATATATATATATACACACATATATATACATATATATGTGTGTATATATATATATATATGTATATATATACATATTTAGAGAGAGAGACATTCAGAGATTAAAAACTAAACCATTGAATGTTGAAATGTGAACTCCAGACAATTTCGGCACATTCTGATAGTGTCATTAAAAAAAAAATTAATAAAAAGGCCAAAAAGATTAAAATTAAAAATGAAACTTCCTGTTTCCACACACCAGTTCCATTTTGTAGAGTCACTGAGACAATTTCAGGATGTTCTTATGTGTAAATTTCAAAATGAAAGCCCTTGAAAATACAATATAATGAGCCATCGTCCCCATTAACTTCAGATTAGAATGGAAAAGGAAAAACTTTTTCATAGGCCGGTTCCACCTCAGACCGATAGTACACCACCCCCATGAATGTTCTGAAATTTTGTCACAATTCATATTCATCGATTTAAGTTCAATCTCTGAATGTCTATATTTTTCAAAAAGGTTTCTTTTTTTTTTATTCTGAAATCACTTCGTACGGCTTTTACCGTAATGCCCAGTGTATACACTCGACGTCGCAGGCCGTCTTGACTGCAGTGCGCGGAGGATAGTGCGTTGCGTTTTACAAGGCCCCTGCTGAGCGGCCGTGGAGTGAACAGCAGCAACTGGTTTCTGAGGCAGAAGTAGACTGAAACGACTCGGGAGGCATTCGACATATGGCTATAAATATGATATAAACGTTTCTTCTCCCCCTTATTCTGTTTGTAAATATACTCTGCAATATAATGGAATGGAATTTAAAGAAAGTTCCATTGGACTGGACTACGTTGACATTGGGAAGCAATTTAAAGGTGAAGTTGCATGTTTTCTGATATAATATTGTGTCTTCTGATGATTTTAAAGTATATTAAGAGGAAAATGGGAAAAAGCATGTATTATTTGCACACCTGTGTATCAATTCCCTGATCTATTAATGATTCATGTTATTGAAGATGAGATTTTTTTCCTCTGATGTAGACTTGCAATAATGATAATGAAATCAATGATACAAATAATAATGAATAGAAATGACTCTCCTTCATGTATTAAATGAAATTAGTAGATTAATATATTCAAAAAATAGATTAGCAACCCATTAGTACAACATGAGGGACATTCCAGACTTAAATATCCTTTTGGATTCATACTCACAGCTTGTAATTATAGGTAGGTAGGTAAGTAGGTGGGTAGGAAGGTAGGTAGGTAGGTAGGTATTTAGGGTGGTTACATAGGTAGGTAGGTATGTAGGGTGGGTAGGTGGAAGGTAGGCATGTAGGGTAGGTAGGTATGTAGCCTGGGTAGGTAGGTATGTAGCCTGGGTAGGTAGGTGGGTAGTCTGGGTAGGTAGGTAGGTAGTCTGGGTAGGTAGGTAGGTAGGTAGGTAGGTATGTAGGGTGGCTAGGTAGGTCGGTAGGTGGGTATGTAGGTTAGGTAGGTGGTAGGTAGGTAGGTAGGTAGGTATGTAGGTTAGGTAGGTGGTAGGTAGGTAGGTATGTACAGTGGGTAGGTAGCTAGGTATGTAGGTAGGTAGGTGGGAATGTAGGGGGGTAAAAAAATACAGAAGAATGAGGAAAATAAATATAAAGAGTGCAGTATTTAATTTGCAGTATGTATATGTAAGTAAGTATTGCTAACTGTGAAGACAAATGGCCGCCAAATATGACCTTATTAAAGACAGATTAGGAAGTTTTAGTAGTGTTAATTATCATTTTAAAGTGATATGTTGCATGTATAGATCAATGTAATGTCATGTGGGATTTTATTTTCTTCTTGTTTTATTTTTAATCTTTCTGCAGTTGTGCTGTGAGCCAGAGACAATCATGATCCTCCTGACTCCATCCTCTGGTAGGTACACGTTTCTCAATCTCACCTTTAATCTGGATTACTCTATGCCTACATGCACATGGGTGTCAGAGATTAAAGCCGAGCAGATTAAATTGGGGAGGAGGGAACAGCCGCTAATTTGCTGAGGGATTTTTATAGATGCTTGGACAGAATTAAGTGGTATAAATGATTTATTTTTATGAATTTAATCACGGGGGTAGTTGAGGGTAGTGTTTAATGGTTGGATAATATATTAGATTATGTTACTTGTATATATAGGATTGAATCCCCTATGACACGATGTGCATTATTTATAATTCAATTTTATATTTTTTCATATTATGTCATTATCCTAAAACACGGTAACACTTAAATGTGCAGTAAATAGTATTGATTGTGTTACAAGTTCACTTTGAATTATCCCAGTTGTGAATTGTTTTCCTTGTTTTATGTTTGGTCTCGCTAGTCGTTACCAAGTAACATGGCAGGGCATTACATAACAAGGGCTTTCCCATCATGCATTGCACTCTTTAGGCAGCAATCCAGAAATAGAGCCCTGCTTGAAATTTGACAGTGTGTTTGCCTCTGGCTTTATCTTCTTTTTTTATTAGTGACCAGAGTGAATCTTGACAGCAAGCTCCGTCACCCCTCAGACCAAGGCTCTTGTGGCAAAAGTTAATGAACCTGATTATTCATGTAGCAAATTTTGCAATTACATGATTGTCATTAAAAAATGCAGACGGTGACTGTTTTCTATGATGTGCTTTGATTTCCCATGAATTTATTTTTCAGACAATCTTTAAAATGTCACTGAAAAAAGAAAATTGCTTAAAATGTAAATACTTTTGTTTAACTTCAATTGGCAATGAATTAAGTTTGTTCAAATTAAAGTTATCAATTGTTTTAACTTCATATCTTTAAGTTGAACAAACTTAATCCATTTGTGTGTTACCAATTGAAATGATTCTTTTTTTTAAAGTTGGTCAGCTCAGCAATTTTCCTTTTTCAGCACAATGTTATAACTTGTGTCAAAGTCCAAAGTGAGAGGTAACAAAGCCTGCTGTCAAGTGAAAAAAAAAGTGTAAGTTAATGTTGGCTCTGTGCTGTGTCTCATACGCTGTTTTCTTTCAGATGAAGAGTCTCTTGAACTCGTCTGGCTTTGGACTCACAGGAAGTTCAGGGTGAAAAAAACACTTGGAAGGGTTGCTACTGCAACATTTAAAAAAGATAAATACCCCCCCCCCCCCCCCAAAAAAAAAAAAAAAAATTGCAGGTCATTGTCTGTGCACACTGTCCTGGACAGTACTATGACTTGAGAGAAAAGAAAAAGAAAAGAAAAGAAGCAGAGGCAGACAGGAAACAAAGATTTGTCTTAGAAAACATCACAGCTTCGTGGGAGGGAGAGGCAAAGTGTTTGGCTGGAGTGAGTCAGAGTCAGCCGTCATTCCATCGCGCTGACTCAGTTAGTGAATGTAGCTTTTTTTTTTATAGAGCACATTTTTAGTACAACGAAACATATCAAGTAATAAGTCAAATTTTTTTTTTTTTACTAATTGTACTGAAAGCAAACATATTTCTATTTCTATTGAGTATGTACTATGTTTAAAAAAAAGACACGGAAACCAGGTGAGGTTGCAGATTTTTATCTTTACACCACAATCTCCATTAAAGCCCGGGCTGATGTGGTTATGGATAGATTTGAGCAGTTGGCTGTGTGAGAGCCGCTGCCTCGTCCTTGTGTCAGTGCAGTAGCTCCAGTTCACGCTCACTGTAGCCAGTGGTGTATGTGGTAGAGTTCTAAATGTCCATAGCTTGATCCTCACACCAGCATTTGTGTGTATTTGACCCCCTGATAAGTTTGAGTGCTATAACACTTCACATGCATCATGTTCACATATTTGATCCTTTTTAACCTTTTTATTTTATTTCATTTTTTTCCTTTCTAAATATTAATTGAAGTTGATAATGCATGACACTGTGGACATTTTGTTTTCCCTAGTTAAAGTTAAATTATGTATGAAATTATGCATAAAGTGATGATGATGATGTAATGAGTCACTCTTTAATGTTGCATGCTGGAGGCTGTGAAACCCCTTTATTGAATGAATGTACAGTAACAAATGCATTTTAGTGATCTGAAAATGGATGAATGTATCGTAAGGTTGATCTCCAGCCAATAAACGTACGCCTTGGTAAGTGACACTTCTTTTACATAAGACGGGTTTCAGATTCATAGTTTTATTTTTAGGTAAAAAAAAAAAAATGCAAGTGTTTGAAAAAATAGACATGGATTCCCACTAGATGGTAAACAGCTTATGTGTGACTGGTAAATCTTTAAGATTACAGTCAGAATTTTTTTTTGCATCCCTTTTTTCCTCTCACCTGAACTGAAGATTGACTCAATCTGGGATATAATCAGTAGACAGTTCCTAGTCAGACTCATTCATCGACAGGTCAGCTGGTATGCTCACGCAAACCATAGTAGGGACTTAGCTGTTCTCTTAAGCCACAGCAGCGGTTATGGACGCAACACAGACAACTACTAACTGCCGCTGTTGTGTGATCTCAGGTTTCTTCCAGTGCACCAACAAGCTCTTTCTGAGCGATCAGGCCACTGGGCTCCAGATCAAGGAGTTTGCGCGCAAAAATGCGGCGAACGCTCTGTCAGTCGCCAACATGGTCATGGGCATGGCCTCCATCCTCAGCAGTCTCGCAGGGTGAGTGAACACACGCCGTCTCTGGATTGTACCATTTGACGCATTAGTCAAGCTTAGCTGCAGGATTGGACAAGGAAATAAAAAGTGTAATCTAAAATAACTGTGTGGAAAAATGTGGACCAAAAAAATAAAATTGAAGGTTCCCCCCATCTTTCTTGTAACCAATCACGGTGGCACAATTGGATGATACAAATGAAATAGAAAAATAGACTTCACAAAACACATTGACATACCAGGAAACCCAACAACTACACTAAAGCGTCAGAGAAAACACAATAAATTCATTAACAAATATAGAAAACAACAAAACTTGAAACAAGATGTCACTGAAAACACATGAGAGAATATAAGTGAACAATACAGGGAACGTGACATTTGAGAAAACACGACGCCAAATTTAATTTATTTTGTGAAATATTTTTGTGCTTTTTTCAAATAATTATTTATGTTTTCCTTATCTGTTAATTTTCCTCCCTGTGCTGTTATGTTCTGCCTTACTGGGCCACCGTACAGCTAATAAGGCTCACAGTGATGACTCCACTAGACTTAGTGTAAAGAGGCACCGGTCAGGAAACCTGGACTCTGCAGCAGAAAGACAATTATTCCACATTATTTATTAGACTGTTGAAATCTATCCGACAGCACAAGTTTCACCCTTTTCTACTTGCAAGAAAGCTGACAATGTATTTTACGCCTTTAAATGGGTTGCTACTCGTTTTTTGCGTTTGCCCAGGCACCATCATGCTGCATGTTGGCTGGTTCTGATTGGCTACCTGCTGGACTTGGCAGATGGAGCAGTTGCCAGGCGACTCGGCGCCTGCTCTGCACTGGGTAAGTGTAGTGTTGTGGTCACCACCAAAGATAGACTCCCGCCGGGATGCTGGCACAGCTTCCTGCACAGTCCTTTGTCTGGACATTCTTATTTGGTCACGCCAAGTCGCAAACAAAGGGGAAGACGTAAAATGAAACTCTGGACTGCCTTACAATGTCTCCAAGAGAAGAGTCGTTCATATTGTATGTCACGTAATCCAAGCTTTAAGTTTCTCTCTTCCTAAAGATTCTCCATGTTACAGATTTCAGGGGTTTAGCTATGCATGTAAATGACAGGATATTCGCCCTTAAATCGCAGCGGCCAGAGTGAACCACTGGCGATGTGTGTTTTCAAAGGATCACAGCACCATTCATCAGGAGACACAAGCAGCCGCTCCCAGTGTGCAAGTTCACATTTTCTCAGGATCCCAAAATAGCTCCCAGGTGCATCACAATTCACCGTTGGCTGCACATTTCACGGGGCTTTGTGTCCCGACAGGGTTTTTTTTTTCTGCATGACTTTGCAGGTGGATGTTGTTTTGACCCCCCACCCCCCCCCGCGTATTTTTGTCAAATGAACAATCACTTTCTGATTAAGCAGCCTAATTCCACAGGGATCACGCTCCAATTGTCCATTTTATCCCCGTTGCTTTGGGTTCTCTGCATATCTGAAATTTCTAAAATTGTTGACCCCGGCCTGTGGAATTCCACCTCGTCGGTTCGCTCGAGCCGCGGCCTGAATCACCTCATCGTCATCCGCTGAAAACATGCTCCGTGCTCCTGGGGGATAAAGGGACAGGGCAGTGGAGAATGTTGTTGATAGAACGGGTGCCTGTTGGGCTGACACTGAAATTTCCACTTGGAGGTTGTTTTTTTTTGCCAAATACCCGCTCCACGCCACAATCACGTGTCGGTAACTGGGCCGGGTCATGGTCCCGTGAGAGGCCCCGGGGAACATGTCTTTTGGCCCCCTGGCAGTCCGAGGCCCCCGGGTCACTGGGCCCCACTGGCCCTGTCCATAATCCAGCCTTGGTCGGTAACATTAGCCCGGGACCATATTAAAGAGATGACAACATATTTTACCTCAGCATTTATAAAAAACTTCAAGTCTTGACTATATGAGATTATCCCGTCAACAATACTTTCAGTTCTGCCTGTCTGGAACTCGTCATTCCTCAGAACAAACCTCACATTCGCTTCTTGTTCCTTTTCGCGCGCAGGTGCCAAGCTCGATGATTTTGCCGACTTCACGACGTTCGGGATTGCCACGTCGCTGCTCCTGAGGACACCGGACCTGCTGGACAACATCCTGTGCGTGTGCTACGTCCTGTCTGTGTTCGTCCGCCTCTGTTTCTTCTCAAGCGGTAGGTAAACCAAAGATGTAGCGCTGCTGCGTCCCGCAGTGATATTGTCCGAGGGGTTTCCTCATTGTCTCTCCCATCGGCCTCGCTCACACTTTTATGTTTGTTTGTGTCCTTATAGGAATCCCGTTCATGTACCGCGGCCTGCCCTGTCTCTACTCCTCCGCCATCCTGGCCAGTGCCTCACTGCTGTCGGGGGGGAACATGGCCGTGCTGCGCGTCATCGCAGTGGCCTTGATCCTCTTCATGATCAGTCAGAACTTCTACCCCCACGATAGGGTGCTGGAGTCCCAGGCCTGGAAGAAAGTAGTTTACGCTGGAGGTAAGGCCATTTTTCAAAAAACCCTGTGGCTTGGGGAAAACCCCCAATACTGTTGAGATTAATGATTGACTGGAGCTAAACAGATAATCTGCACGCGGTTGGGCTTTTAGCAAATGCAGTTGATTTTCTATGAGCAGACGATTTTACATATCCGTCGCTGAAACTTCTGCCACCACAAGAAAAGAATAGAGGTGAGCAGATTTTAGTTTGTGCGGCATAAAGCAGCATGAAATAAGTTCCTCAACAACTCAATAACCCTCAATGATCCACAGACGTATCTGTCAACTGTTTGCAATTGAGCTATTTTTAGCCACCGTAGTCAGTCGGTCGCTCCCCCACTCTGGTCAGGACTCAAATCTCCCAGCAACCGTTGGGTTGACTGCCATGAAACTGTTTATTTATGACCAGATATGTGGAAAACTACGCTCAGCGCTAATTTTATATGTTGACCGGCCAAAGTATAGCTGCTTTCAGACATTCACTGAAGTCCGGACATTCTCCGGAGCTTTCCCCGCCAGCCCCCAACCTTCTCCCCGCGTCGCGGTCTAAACCCCGCCCATTATCAGATAATGGGTTGTGATTGGACAGGCAAGTTTTCACTTCCCGATGGAGGGGATCCAGACCGAGTCTGGCAGCGCCAATTAAAATGCTTATGTCTGAAAACAGCTTACGCTGGCGAATGTGGTTACGTTGACTATAATACCTGCTTAACCTCAGCTTGTTATCACCGCGGACATGTCAGCATGCTGAGGTTAGCACTTGGCTCAAAGCACCACTGTGCCCTTTGCACAGTTCTACAGAGTATAATGACCTAAATCGCAATATTTCTGGAAATGCATGCAGCTGTTGATTTTTTTCACATGCAATTTTTCATTAAACTTTATTTTTCTTATTTGTTTTCTTACATTTTCAGGAGTTGTCATGGTGTTCTGCTCTTCCTTCCCCCCTGCTTGTGTGTACTATCTGCTGTGGTCTATCTCCTACATTTTGTTCCCGACGTCCCTCTGGAGCAGTAAAGTGTAAAAAGGAGGGGTTTGTGCTGGCTTTGTCCAAAACTCCCAGTTGGCGTACCTCTGGCCCCATCTGGGTGAACTTGGGCTTCCAGACTGCTGCTGCTCCTCGCTGCCGTTGGAGGATTCCAGGCGAACATGCTCATGCGCCGCAGGCGAACACACACGCTCTCTCTTTAACCTTTATTTTGATGAGATCCAACCTGGACTAATGGGAGCTGTATTGAGGGGATGGGAAGGACATTTTAATTTTTTTACTGGCAAGGATTTACCTTCATTCCGTCTTTGCCCGTCTTTGTTGCATTCTCACTGAAGCCAGGGGCTCGGGTAGTTTGTTCTAAACACTGAATTTTCACCAGGTTTATCTCCTGTGTAAATCTCCCTAATTCAGTATTAATCCAATCTTCATCATCGTCGTTGTGAGCACGTGGTAGCAGGGCACAACATCTTCATACAGGATAATGAGAAAAAAACAAAAAAAAGAGAAATATTTGCAATCCTTTCCGATATATATATATTTTTTGCCTCTTGTTTAATTTCTGTAATCACACGGGGCATCATAACCACTACTAGGATGTCCACAGTGTTTGGCATAGAGATAACAAGTTAACTGTGGGAGTGCTTCAGTGTGTAAGGCCTTTAATCCATGAGTCTACAACGAGAGTTCTGGGCAGAATAGTTGAGATTCAAAATTCCATGCACCGTCTTGTGTATCTATAACATGAGCGTTCGTACAGCACTATAACAAGTTTTTGTCAACTGACATCTGTTTAATGGTTGTATCGGGGTCGGGGGCCAATGGACTTTCTTGGTATTCAGGTCAGGATGAATTCAAAATCCACGGTTTTTTTCCCATTAAGTTGGGATCTCGAACCCGGCCTGAGGAAACATTTGGACATAATGATTCTGTTATTATTTAATTTGCTGTTGGAACGTGTGTCTTTAAAATTGACGTGAAAGCGAGCTGACCCCCCCCAACCCCGTATACTTTTGTCAATACGGTACTTGTTTTTCTTTGAGTTAGTTTTCATGCTTTTCACTAAGTTGTGACTCTGTCCAAGAAATGACGTGTTAGATTATCTGCTGTATTTCTGCTATGTGTGATTTTATTTTGTCAATGCATGAGTTTGCCTCTGTTTTAAGAGGCGATGCGGTATAAATATTAAATCCACACTGGATCACCGTAACCCGCCTGCACAGTGCTTCTCTGACCACAGGCTGAATCGGGGCATAACACTGCGGGTGTTTGGACAAGTGATGGGGAAGTTATTTGATTATTAACTGACGTGGAGTCCGCAATGCAACACGAGGGGGAGCTGTAATCCATGAATACGCTTTTTCTTTTTCTTCCACATGTGATTCAGTGTGAATTTACACTTAGGGACCAACAACACACAGGCTTGCAAATCCTGCTTTTCCTGCCATCTAGTGGATAGTTCAAACTTGTACATCCACAGGGATCAGGCGTGTGTTGTTACTCTTTAACTTGGCCAGTACTCAGTCTGAGGGACAGCGTATTTTTGTGTAGATCAGTTCGTTTTTTAGCAAGGACAACTTTTTTGGCCTCACTCATTGTGTCTCACAATGGGTTTTTGTGCCTCTCTGCATTGTGTTAGTGTGTGTGTGTGTGTGTGTGTGTGTGTGTGTGTGTGTGTGTGTGTGTGAGAGAGGGACAAATGGGGAGATTATATAGTTTTATTTGTTCAGGAGCCTGATGAAGACAATAACATTGAGCAACAGGTAAATTGACCTGTTCACACCCCATATTCAAATTGTCCATACTGTCTAGAGATGTCAGGATAAAGGGGGAATGACATCATTCACAATTTGCTTTTTTATTATTGATTTGAACCTTGTATAAGCCATAACTTGTAATGTTAACAGGTTATGAGTCCAACTGAGTCTCCCTCAGAGAAATTTCTGAGGGAAGACTGAACAGTGGGAGGAGAGTTTCATAAGTCAAAACATTTTTAATAGAAGAGGTCCACTGATCCAGAAGTCGGTGTGAACCCACCGTGGCTCTTGACATGGTTTGTGATATCCAGTGTTGTGAAGAAGAACAATCTCCCGTGTAACGTGCATTCACAGTTTGAACACAACTCTACTCTAGTGCATTCAGCTTTTCCTGTGTGGGTGTTTTGGTTTGCAAACAGTAATGTATGCATGCCAAGAGCGTTATAGATACAAAATTGTACTTTTCCCAATGATGAATAAAATGAAAAAAAAAAAAGATCTTCATGACATATGTGTGTTTGAGTCTGTAGATTTTTGACAATAAAGAGAAAAACTCCAATAAACTTGCCTCCCGTCTTAGTTCATCAATGTGTTGGATCACCGATGTGCAAATTCATTGGAAGGCAGCTCCTCGAGAGGATGTTACAGCCAGAGGGACAATCAGACTTAATTGTGTATGTCGATAATTTCCTTTTAATGAGTCCCGCCACATTTGTTTTGCACACGCGTGTCAAGAGAGCAGTCCCGCCTTTCTGTTGTAGTCAAATATGTCTACGACCTCGGGAACGCGGAGGGGCTTGGTGGCGGCGAGGTGCAGCGAGGCTTCCAGCAGCTTGACGACGGCCGAGAACGCAGGCCGGTCCTTGAAACTCCACATCCAACAGTACTTCATCAGATCGTACCTGCAAGAACACGCGAGGAGTTTGAAAACGACACGTGTCATGAGGGAAATGGTTTGACATTCTGGGACATGCACTCAGTGGCGTAGCGCCAAATTCTGGGCCCTATACACACATTCATTTATGATACCGTGTGTGAAAGAAATTAATTAACAGTTGTTTTCCCTCCACTATTTAAAAAAAAAAATACATAGTTCAGTCTCTCAACCAATGCATTCAGCCAATTTTCAATTCATGATATGACACTAATTACTGAGAAAACACTAATTCCAGGCTTTCTGTATCTATCCATGTGCAGTGTTTCTCTTATGTCAATATCTGAGTTGAGATGCAGATAGTACGAGTTGAATGTGTACAGGTTGCCTCCGTTGCTAACACGACACTAGTTTGCTTACAGAGGTCCTCCACAATCCCCTGGCCTCTTCATCCGGTGAGACGCCTGCAGCTTTGGAAGCACCGACAGAGGCTCCAGCTCCGGATACGGAGGAGCGCCTGGGGTCAAATTTAAGGGAAGATGTGACTTTGTGAGAAAACGAATCAGAACAAGCACACGGATGAGACAATCGGTTGACGGATGACGGGACACGGCGCTTCACCTAAGGTCACCAGTTCGTACAGCAAGACTCCAAACGACCACCTGGGGGGGGGGGACAGAAAAATGTTAACAAGCAAACCGACGCATTCTAGGATTCTTATTTGTGTTTCGTTTTCTTTGCCAGAGCTCAGGCCCCCTCACACGTCGCTCCTGTCGATGCTGAGCTGCGCCCTGATCCTCTCCGGAGCCTGCCATTTCAGAGGCACCCCTGCCGCCCTCGGCCTCAACGCTGGATCCATTTTGCGACCTTCAAACGCCACGCCCAGTCCCGACACGCGCGCCGAGAGGCCGGGGCCAATTAAGATGTTCCTGGCGGCAACATCGCCGTGCACCAGCCTGTGCTCGGACATCAGGTAATCCTGAGGGGGGAATCAATCGCAGCCAAACATATCAATCTTCGGGGGGGGTCAAGCGGTCGTTCAGAATTCCAGATTAGCAACAATCATTCACTGGTACGGTGAAAGGAAAGGACGATGAGGGCACCGTGACCTGCTGCGGCACAGAATGACGGAGCATGCCGTCTCAATTTGACCTTCCTTTTAGTCTAGTTGTTTGTTGGTAATAATTGGTCTGCGGCGGGGTGACTCACCAGGCCGGCCGCAACCTGCTTGGCCACCAGAAACACCGACCTCTCGGAGAAGTTCTGCAGCGGATCTGCTGTGTTTGGATCTCCCTGGAAGGGAAGAGAGAGGGGGAGGGAGGTGGCTCGTCACTGCTCTGAATTCAGGACCTGGGAATTTGGGAGAGTTTGATCCGACGTGTTACAGTTCTGAGTGTCCAGAGGAAGTGGAGGAGGTTCCCGGGGCTGTAGGCGTCCAAGACCAGATACATGGGCAGACGCCTGGTCTGACAGTGCCACATCCGCACCACGTTCTCGTGTCTACACACGGTGGCGTGGAACAGGAGCCACTCCACAAACTCCCCGGCCTCTGGGCGGTCGGGGCCATCTACATGGAGTGACAGAGGGCCACGAACACATCACTGGTCATTTTCACACACCAAAAAGGCCCACGGCCCTTCAGGGCGGACTCACCTCGAAGAGACTTAACCACCACAGCGGAGGAGGAACCGTCTCTCTTCCTCAGCAGACCTTTACAAATGGGGCCGTAGCGGCCCGTCTGCCAGAACTCCAGTCCCTCCAGCACACACTCTTCTGGGATTTCCCACGGACACAAGTCCTGCCGGCCCCTCGGAGTGCTGAGAGGAGCTGCGGAGAGAGGAACGCTCAGCTGGCCTGTCGAAACACACAACAACAGATACCGGTGGACACGACGAATGAGAACTTGGCATTGCTCTCAGGCACTCCTTTCCAGTAACTTGGCGTTTATTCCCAAAGTTATTCGCAAGCACAGACCGTTGGTAGCATGGGACGGGCTGCTCTGTCCTCTTTGCTTGTTCAGGCTGCAGAAGATCAGGATCACCACCGAGACTGTGCTGAGAGCCAACAGGGACGGGATGATGATGACGGCGAGCGGACCCGACGACTCCTCGTCTGCACAGCGGGGGTGAAAAGGAAGGGGTCACGACCAGAGAGGAATGGGAATTTGCAAACCGTCCGGCTGCTGTTTGCATGTGCGTGAAACTTACAGCACACGGGGAGGGAGGTGTCGTTTCTACATGTGGTGTCCATGAGGAGCAGCAGCTGACATTTCCCCCATGTGAGAGAAACATCAGACCATATTAGTGGACGGAATTCAACGGTTTGTCCCTGTGGGGAGAGAAACAAATTCGCCAGGAGTTGGAGTTAAATCAACCGTGGCACGAAGAGTAATCTAAAGTTTTCCTACCTGACACCTGATGCCCTCGTGATCGAGTGAACACACCTTTCCATCCCCTGTAATGGAAAAGTTGAAAAATTAAAAACAGTTATCAGCTGCTTTTCCCCCCCCTTTTTTTTTAAGAAAACAGGCTCAGCTTGGTTCGTCTGTCTCGGAGGCAGTGACCGCTGTGCTGAGCTGAAATGTTGACTGAATGTTAATCATTGACAAGTCGACAGAAAGCGACCACATGAGCAGGTGTCGTGCTCACACCTGCTGCGACGTGGACAGCTACATGTATAAAGCTCCTTTCAGTTTGTTTGTCTTTTGGGGGGGGGGGGGGGGGGGGGGGGGGACAATGAACTAGGTGCTGCAACTGACGATTATTTTCATAACCGATTAATCTGTCGGTTATTTTTCTCGATTAATCGATTAGTTGTTTGGCCCATAAAATGTCGATCATGTTCCCCCCAACCCCGAGATGATGTTTACTTTTTGTCCACACACCAGAGATATTTAGCTCACTGTCACAGAGGGGCAAAGAAACCAGAAAATATTCACATTTAAGAAGCTGAAATCAGAGAATTTTGAACTCTTTCCCCCCATAAAAACTACTTGAACCGATTATCACAATAGTTGGCGATTAATTTAGTAGTCAATTTACTTATCAACTAATCGATTAACTGTTGCAGCTCTACAATGAACAGTTAAAAAACAAACTATGCATTTGGAAAAAACAAAACAAGAGCAAGAGGTAAAATCCCCCACATCAGAACAAGTTTTAAATCAATAAAAACACAAGGGGGACTGTTGACAAGGGTGAAGCACCAAAATGGGATAGTGTTTGGAGATAAATCACACTAACTGATAAACCTGTAACATGAGTAAGGCTGATTGATGTTATAATCTGCTGTATAGATATCCCTCCTAGTTATTTCGTTATTTCAATAGTGATGTGCCCCTAAAGCTGCTGATCTTACCGCCTTGACTCAGTGTTACTGATTTCATTTTTTGTTCATGGTGAAGACTTTATTTGTACTGTAACAGGATATGTATATGTATGTGATAACGCTGAACTGTCATGCACCAAAGGAAAAAAAAGCCTTAAAAAAAACTTGAATTGCAAAGAAACTAACAAAAAAAACACAAGGGGGGCCGAATGTGTGTATGAGAGCAGAGGCTGGTTTCCGGATGCAGTTGTGCACAATTATTTATTATATTCACCAGTTAGTGCAAACCCCAGGAAGTGACAATCTAACGGCAGCACAGCTGGTTGGATTGAGATGCCTACGGTGGCCCAGAGGTGACTTTGTTTCAACCACCAGAGGGCGGGGTGGCGCAACAAATCGACTCCAGCAAGTAACTTCCGCCTTGTCACGCGTTTGAAACGACACAGTTAAAGTTACCTGGAAGCTCCACCTTGTTGCATTAGGGGGGAGAATAAACATGTCAACCAGGTGGACCCAAAAAGGGCCTGAACTTTTAACCGGGCTATTACCACGTGAAAATGTGCGTGCCCGTACAGCAGCAGTTCCCGCGGTGCGGGAGCCCCGCCTTCCCAAACACAGCGTGGAAACAAAATCTAGCGCTTCCCGAGCACCAGGGAACCCCGCCTCTCGCCACTCGCCACTCGCCATTGGCTAAGTTGGGGAGGCTTCGGGCCCCGCCCTCCGACCTCTGATTGGACAGAATCCCCTGTACTCAGGAAGGCAACACGGAAAGAGATTCACTCAAAAAACTAAAAGTTATGGAGAGAAGCGCCGGACGGACTCCGTCTGTTGCGGCTGCTGCGTAGTGGTTAGCGGGGTGAAGAGTCTCCGCAGAGGCGGCGCAGCGCGGAGCTGAGGACGAGGACCCGGTGGGGGTTCGTTGTTTTTCATTAGAGGGGGCTCAGGCCAGCGGCCGGCCCCGGGAGGAGGAGGAGGAGGAGGAGGAG
Organism: Scophthalmus maximus; assembly: GCF_022379125.1. Classification (NCBI taxonomy): domain Eukaryota; kingdom Metazoa; phylum Chordata; class Actinopteri; order Pleuronectiformes; family Scophthalmidae; genus Scophthalmus; species Scophthalmus maximus. Next base: position 4,108,290 of record NC_061517.1, on the reverse strand, counting down.
GAGCAGGTATGTTTTCCCGTTTCCAAGCACTGGCTCGCTGATGTCACCGCGGAGGAGGGAGGAGGAAGAGAACAGGTGCGCGGGGTGAAGTTCCCTCTCCCGGCGAGGAGACTGTGACAGAGCGGAGGGATTTACCAAGACAGGGCTCTGATTTGAATCCAGCATTTTGAAGTTGTTGTTTTTTTACAGTAGAAACAATTTTTTTTTTACACATTTGGACTCCTGAGTGGAATATACTTTTGTTTGTTTATTTATTAGTAACGGGCTGTCGTGCGCACGAGCTGCGGGGCTCAGCCACCCCCTCGGCCCCCCGCTGCTGCTTCAGACGCCCGGAACATCAGAACCAGCACTTTCCGCTTCAATGCGACACTGACGCAGCTCAGCTGCTCGCTCTCTCTCTCTCTCTCTCTCTCTCTCTCTCTCTCGCGCGCATCATCATCACGGGAGGAAGGTGTTGCTCGGGTCGATCGTCAACAGATAACAAAAATTAAAGACTTGTGATGGAATACTGCGAGACGCGCAATCAGACCCAACTTCTGCAGCCGCGCGCTGATTGGCCCGCAGCGTCGTTTGCATCTCATTAGGGTTCGTCGTGCAGCCGAAGGGACACGCATCGCTCCCGGGACTTTTTGCTGTCGGTCGTTTTCACAAACGGAGCGTTTCTTCGCATCGCCCGCGCGACCGACCATGTCCAAGACCCTGAAGAAGAAGAAGCACTGGTCCACCAAAGTGCAGGAGAGCGCCGTGTCGTGGGGCGGCTCCGGGGAGCTGGCCGCCGTGCTGGAGGTGCGCGGCGGCGCCGAGCTCGGGGAGTTCCCGCACCTCGGACACGTCGCCTCGGAGGCGATGGTCGTGCACGCCGGCCGGTTCCCCTGCGGCGGGGACGTGCTGCTGGAGGTGAACGGCACCCCGGTGAGCGGACTCACCAACCGGGACACGCTGGCGGTCGTGCGCCACTTTCGGGAGCCCGTCCGACTGAAGACCGTGAAACCAGGTGCTTGTGTGTGTGTGTGTGTTTGCGTGTGTATGTGTGTGTATGTGTATGTGTGTATGTGAGCGCGCGTGTGCGTCTGTGTGCACACGCCCACCTCACGTGTATATATACACGACCAATCCTGTGTGTGTTTGTGTGTGTGTGTGTGTGTGTGTGAAATACTTAGAAATGTTTGTTAAAGCAGAGTAACATGAAGGTTGGGAAGCTTGGACAATGAGGCCAAGGATCAGGTGTGTGTGTGTGTCTCTAGTTGTAGTAGTAGTAGGAGTGGTAGTAGTAGTATTTATATATATATTCGAAAGCAAGTCCATGGATCATGTTTTTAATTTTCAACCGGCTTACACACACATATCCAAACTGTCTGCCTCCATCTCCTCATTCATGTGGAGACATACAATTTTCTGCTGCTGCTTCTTGCTGCAGAACAGTCCTTCCAAACGGCAGCAGTGAGGTGTGTGTGTGTGTGTGTGTGTGTGTGTGTGTGTGTGTGTGTGTGTGTGTGTGTGTGTGTGTGTGTGTGTGTGTGTGTGTGTGTGTGTGTGTGTGTGTGTGTGTGTGTGTGTGTGTGTGTGTGTGTGTGTGTGTGTGTGTTCGAGCGCAGTGCCCAGATGTGCGTCCCGTCCGCCGCCACCACCATCTAACCCACAAATGTCTCCATGCATGGAGACACAACTCTGTGTCTCCATGCTGAAAGCGTATTGATCGGATCTGGGCGTCTGTTGTTGCCCTGATGGAATTTGAGCTGTTACTGTAGTTTGCGACACACACACACACACACACACACACACACACACACACACACACACACACACACGATGAAAGAATGTGTTAAATGTGCCAAAACAAACTCTACCAGTCATGTGGGACTCCAAGGTTGTCCGTGTGTGTGTGTGTGGGCGGATGAGTTTGATCGAGGCACTGCTGAGTGTGGCACTTTGCAAACACTTAAAAGGATTTGTCAATGGTTGCCTTGCGCGGCTTACAGACGGTGTCAGTGTGGCTGCAGCACTGAGCTGAGTCCAAGTCTTAATTGAATCAATTAGGCACCACATCCTTAAATCCCCAGGATGCTGCTGCTGTTGCCCTGGCGACACGCTCGGACACCTTGACTCGCACAGGGGGGCCGGTTTGCTTCTATGGTCTCTGTCAGGTTTACCTGTTGATTAGGGGGTTAAGATGGGTGGTTGAGAATAAAGTTCCTAGAGTTTGTGATTTAAGATTTAAGTTTAAGATTTATTGCCAGTGCAACGAGTGCTGTGATCGAGTTCGATGCGTCACACAAGACCAGATATTTCAAGACAGTGAAACCAAAAATTTGCTCGGAAATGTAATCTGGTGCTTTTCTTTGTGTTTGGATATTACGCTCAAGTTTGGTTAAAGGTGCATTCTGTCAGTTTTCTTGACTTGTCGTTAGTTAGTTGTGATGCTTCGTGTGTCCAGGCTGCTGCGTTCCGTATAGGCTCCTCTCGGATGTGTTTATATCATTGTCCCCTCTCTCATGATTAATTCACGCTTCATCCATCATTGATGGCCGCGGCGTGTCAAGATGAGGTCGCTGATGGGGGGGGGGGGGGTCAGATGTTAGCTGATCGCTGTGGATGTAGACTCGCATCCTCCTGGGTGGCAAAGTTGGGAGTGGGGTAAATGCAAGGAGGAGGAGACATATTCAGCTTTTTCGGTTTCCCCTTCTCCTCCAGTGTGTTATAGTTTTTTTTGTGTATGTAAAAGTTCTGAAAAGTTAAAAAGCCATAAGTCGGCGGAAGCTCCTTGTCCCGACAGAGATCACTGCCGACCCTTCTCAAACGCCTCGTCAGCAGTCCGAACGACACTTCCGTAAGATGGTGACATCACCGTCTCCTTTAAGATTTCCTCGCCTGTTTCCCAAGAAATACTTTTGCAGACACCTTGTTGCTGGTGTGTGTTGTGTTTGCACAACATCAGCCTGAAAGGGAAGCATCCCATTATTTCAGAGAGTCCCCCGCTTTGACCCTCTTTTCCTCGCGTCTTGTAGTTTGACTTTACTTTATCTTCTCCCCTCAGATGTTTATGCCTTATCATCACATCCCACCATTCCTACTTTTCTCTCATATCCTTCCTTCTTCACTAGTTAATCCCACATTTTACTCTATCTCTTTCTTTTTTGTCCACCGGCCACATTGTCCTCTAAGTAAATCTAACACCCCGTGTTCCCCCCGTGACAATTACACCTGCAACTCTTAAAATCAAACACCGTTTTTGCACCTTCGTTACAGCTCGACGCCTCTCCCGCACAGTCAGGACGAAACAAACGAAAAAACGCGAAGGAAAACAGGAGTTTGTCTTGAGTGCTCCTCTGGCTCCGGACCAGCCGTTGCCCTCGGTACACAGCTCCCATCTTGGCGAGAAGGCGATGGGCAGTAACCTTGAGGGGACGACTCCGAGAGCGGAGGCGCAGTGATCGCAGATACCTATTGCAGCTTAGAGAGCGGCGAGTAGGCAGCTCATTGATTAATGCTGTAAACAGACTTAGAGCTCCTTGGTTTTTTTTGCCTCACAGAGCCTAATGGAGGGAGGGAGTGTTTAGCTCTCCGCGTCCCAGAGCACCCCGTGATTCGCACTGGAAATGATAACACTACTGGGGTTTACATTTTTACAACGCGCTCCCCCCAGAGATTACATCGGAAACCGTCTGGAGGCAAGGTCGTCAAGTGCTGAATAATGAAAGTGTTCATTACAGAAAGGCAGTGGTGGGTCTGTTTCAAATCCTGGGCAGTAGAGTCTCAATGGATGGTCGACTGAAGGAAACAAGCGTTCATATATTTCTTTTTTTCGTTATATGTACAGCGGGTACACTGATTTCATGCCACCCTCCACTTAATGCCCGATCAGTACCGGAGCCGCTTCCTGTTTTTATCAATTATTTATTTTCATTCAGGAAAGACAATTGTGAATAACTAAAGTACCTGAGCACAATCTCGCTCGGGGGCTTTTATTCTGATGTACAGGGTAAATTATTAAGTGCTCTTGACGAGCCTACAATCGAACTCTCCGCGGCATCGTCGTGTTTGTTTACATCACACCACATTTTCCCATAATGCCCTTTGACAACAGCCGGGATTGTGTGCTGGTACCGAGCGGCAAAGCCCCCGCGACGTCACCTGCTGGTTCGCATTTTGACCGGCTTCATTTTTCGAACCCGGTGACTACGTCCATTTTTATGTACAGTCTACAGTATATGTTTGTACTTCACCTGTTGTTTCCACATGTGGTTGAACTGAGCAGTTGAGGAAAGCGCGAGGCGCCCCCTGCATCAAAGATAAACATGTCTTTTTGTGTTTCGGGCTGCAACTAACAATTATTTTCATCGTCACGAGAATTTGTGCACTATTTTCTCAATTTATAGATTGTTTTGGCTTTAAAACGTCAGAATATTGAGGAAAAAAAACCTCATGCTGTCATGTCATCAGTTTAACCTACACAACATAATTCAGTTTACTTTAATCTCTGGCAAAGAAGCGTTAACCCCAACCCAGACATCATTTGTTTCCTTTTCTCTCCAAATTAAGCGACATCAGTTTCTTTGTCTGTCTTTTTTCTCTCAAAGCTGCTTTAAAACCAGCTGAGAGGAGCTTGTCAGGATCCGTGGCTCCGTCTCCCCCCAACGGTGAACGTCACTTCTGTTGGCCTCTCGCCGCCTCCTTTTTATGGTTGTTGTCGTTACTGCATCCACAGTGAAGCTCTGCAGTTCGTCTCTGACTTTACGCTGGTACGGACTACAGGCCTTTCTCTTTACACGCGAGAAGTCCACGAGCAAAACTTCACAGACAGGAACAGAAAAACTTTTATTCCGTTGCCCCTCGCGCCTCATGCTCCTCCAAACATTCGGCGCGTCATTCGGTATTCCGAGTGCACCGCAGGCTTCACTGGAACCCTTCTCCTCGAGCGCTCCCTCTGCTTGCCTCCCTATTTTCGTCCCTGTACACCTGATGTGACATCCGCCCATCCACCCCAATCCGTCCGCTGGCCGCTCTCCCGGCTCATTCCCCAAACCTGTCACACCACTCCGCCCTCCGCGCCCCTGCCAGCCTGTCAGCGGTGAGGGACGACGGTGTGAAGCCCCCCGGACGGCAGCGGCTGCTCTGAATACCAAAACGCACCTCCCCTGCTCTTTTTTCATCCCCCCATCCCTCCCTGGAGCGGCGGCCCTCTCACTCCCCTCGTCCACTCCCTCTGTCTCACAGCGTTTACGCTTATGTCACATTTCTTTACCTCCTTTTCCTCCAAGAAAGAAATGGCCGACGTGAGAGGACGAATAATGAAGGTCCGCCCCATGTGTGATCGCTCATTTAAGGAATCCCACCTCCCCCCCCCAGGATGTTTAGCGACATGTGCTTCTTCATTCATCCTTGTTAACACTGCCTATGCAGCCGCATTGCGGTAATGAAGAGGCCGGCAGAAACGAAGATAGCGTCCTCACATGAGCCATGCCTCTCACTGGCAGGCACCATGACTTAGCAGGCGCGTGTGCGTGCGTGCGTGCGTGAAAAGCAGTGGAGATGAGTGTGTATGCTGATTCACCAAGACTGCTTCTCTTTCTACTCGCTGACTGGTCGTGCTGCGATGTCAGCAGCAGCAGTGTCTTCCAGGTTGCTGCTGCTGGTGGAGATGTTGTAGTTAAGAGACGTGCGCGAGTGCGCGCGCGCACACACACACACACACACACACACACACACACACTTTCCATCTCTCTCTCTCTCTGAGATTTTTGGCCTCTTTTCTTTTCTCCTGACTCCTAATTGGTCTCTCTCCGTCAGCGA